>NC_056748.1:846585922-846638422 GCF_019279795.1 Protopterus annectens | reverse complement strand
GTTTCACCACGCTTGTGTCACCACTATTTTACACTTAGCCTTATAATTTAGGTTTTCTATAGCCTAGAGAAATGAAGGCCACACTAAGAGTATTTCGTGCACTTCTGCAATCTTATATTAAAGGAAGATGATGAGGAAACAGACCATAAGACTGAAAGAACTGAAGACACGTGATATAAGATGCTATCTCGAATCAACTTTTCTTATTTTAACAGAAAAGATGAAAGTTAGGTACATAGATATGGGTATATAAATCACTTAAGAGTCAACTTAATAAGATCCTACTGGAAAAGGAGGACATAATAGGAATTAGAGCACACGACCAACACGGGGCACAACCTGCAGACCAAGAGAACACAAATTAATCTTAATATAAGGAAGAACATTTTCAATGACAAGTTGGTTGAAAGGTTTAATCACTGCCAGAATGACTGGTTGTGGCTTTAAAAGTAATAGGTAATCTATACCATATCTTGGCTGGTTGTGCCTTTAAAAGAAACAGGTAATCCATATCATATCTTGCACTGTAAAGTAAAGGGAGGAAAAACATTACATATGACAGAAAAAATGGTGGGAAAAACCTTATTAAAACCGAATGGTTTGGTCTAGACAGACATTCCTGGGTTAAAAAGGGCACCCATCTACTATGTTATTACTGTGTAATATTTCCAATAAATCTTGCAGTCTAAGATCATGCTCTATGCTTGTGTGCATTTCACCCCATAAAAGTATGTCATCTATAATATTTGCATCCACATAAATGCCTCACAGAATATTCGGGTCTATATCAGAACACTGAAGTTTTAAAACTTCGAATGTTCTAATATCGACCCGTTTTGAGCGAACGCTAAAAATAGCGAAGCTGCAGAACACCAAATTCATTCCTAGGGAAAGAATTTGGTTGGCTGGTTCTGTGGCTTCACTATTTTCAGCGCTGTGGTAGAAATTTACGGGTCAGGTTCAGGTAAGTGTACAATTGTGTGGTTGTTAGGATTAGGGCAAGGGTTAGGTGAGTTAGGGTTAGGGCGCAGGTTAGGTGAATTAGGGTTAGGGGTGGGTTAAGTGAGTTAGGTTTAGGGCGTGGGTTAGGTGAGTGTGCGATAGTGACGGACCTTCGGGTTAGGGTTAGGTTAAGGTATGTAGATAGATAGTAGTGTATGTACAGTTTAGTGTAGGGTTAGTTGTAGGATTATAAGTGTATGTGTGTGGATTGATGTTTTTTAGGTGTGCTTGTGTTGTGTGTATGTGTTTCAGAATAGAAAATTTTTTAATTCTATGATGATACTTTTTGTCTTGCTCTGTCTGCTTCATATTTCTAAACAGATGGCTGGTTTTGCTTTTTACAGTCACGCTAGTCCCTTTTTCCAACTTTATAATACATACGTTTACCTATTCACTCAAGTCTTTTAATTTTAATTTCATATTTAAGAGTTTACTTGCTCTGCTTTTAACTGTTGCCTTTCCAAGTGTCAGATCATTTTTTTTCTAGCAACAATTTTCTCCTTAGACAATCGCAGAGTGTATTTCCCACACAATTGTTTTATCAGTGAATCATACATGTTTCTTACAGTCTTTCACTTTATGTCTAAGTTCAGTGATGTAATAATTATTTCATACAACTCTATTTCTTGTAAAATGAAATGCTTACATAAGGCAGATTTTTTTTAATTTTACAGTTTCCCCTCAAACTTTTGTGGCATTTAAAGTAAAACATTTTGTCATCCTTCAACAACTCCCAAACTGTAATATCTTAGGAATCACTAGCTTTACTTGCTTGCATTAGAAAGAGATCCAAATGGAGAGATAAGTCTGCAAGCAAAGGAGGGTGGTATTGCTGAAATTGAATTCATCTTCAAGTCTTGGTGAGTACCTAAACAAGGTGGACCTTGTTTTTTACAAAATCTCACGAACACAACACTGATATATCGACTGTATTTTATATATTGTATATCATGGACTGAAGTAGGTAAAAAATTAAAAAAGATAGCTGGGTGCACAAGACTCAGGATAAAAAAGTGCCCAGTCCTGGTAGGCGCACTGGTGCTAGGACTGGAAAAAGTATTTAGAATCCACAAAATACAGAAACATTCCTATAATTGGGCCAGGCCAGGGCCAGGGGGAGGATGGCCCTCCTGTTGTAGAAGGAAGTAGCAGTCCACAAAAATCACAAAGACTGATAAACCAAATAAGAGCCATAAAGATATCCGAGTGGACTACTGAGGATAAGAAAGAAATTATGTATTTTTACTATTGTGTAAAAAGGCCAGAATTTCCAGACATAAGATATACAAAAAGATTAAGAGAGAAATTAGAGGAAAAAAATAATTCCGCAAGAAAAAATATCAGAAGCTTCAAATAAAAATTTGTGTTCACTAGTACAACAGATTTGTGAAAAACATTATATAAACCAGGAATCTTTGATCTGTTTGGAAAAAGAAGCATCTGAAGAAGTGAAAAAATATAAACAACAAACCTAGAGGTTTTTGAAAAGTATAAAAAAGAAATATGGACATGGGAAATAAAGAGAAATTTCCTATGGTACAATATTTATGCAAAGTTGAGCCTCAAAGATATTTGAAAAGAAATACAGCAAAGGCATCCATATGCAGAAACTTTCACAATAAAAAAATAATATCACAAAGAAGGAATGCAGAAAAGAAGATTAGTAAAGTAGAAGTTAAATAAAATATAAGTTGAAGTTATGGCATGCCTATGAAGGTAAGGATTTGGGGTAGAAGGTCTAACACAGGTTACATCACAGCATGACGGAACGAGTCTCCAAAGTAAAGAGAAACAGGAAGACCAGGAGACATCTGAAGAAGAAATACGGACATGGGAAAGAAAAATGAATCCATACAAAAAGAGCAGTACCAAAGGTATTTGAAGAGAAATACAGGCAAAGGAAGCCAGACATGGAAAGCTTTACAATAGAAAAAAATAAGAAGACAAAGAGGAAACGTAGAGAAGAAGGTTAGTAATAGAGAAATTAAACAAAACAGAGAGTGAGGTTATGGAGTACCTGGGAAATGAAGGATTCAGTGTAGAAAATATAACTCAGAAAGCACCACAGCAGGATAGAGCAATGGACATCCAAATTAAGGAGAAACCAGCGTAATGGGAAGCGACTGGTCAGTTGCCATATAAATATATTTTGGAGCCTTCCCAGTAAACCAGTAGAAATGTTTGCTTGAAGCTGGATAGCAAGGGAAGGAACAGGAAACTAATGCAGTCAATGTTGAGGAGTGATAGGCCAGTGAGTTCACATATGACAGGGCAATGGATGACACAGGATGAAATTGAAGAGAGTGTGCCACAGGAAGATGCTATAGAACTTTCTAGAGACTGCCTGCATGAAATGGAGAAAACAATGTGCCCTCGGTTTAGAAGAAAATGGACTAAGAGAAGAGTTGCCTGCTAATCAATGAAAGAAATAGACTGCAGAAGGTCAATAAAATATAAAAAGTCAGAAATTTGATAAAACAAATGAACACAGTAATTAAGACTGTGCATAGAGATCCATGTGATATAACAGAAGTAAACAGGATATATTACTGTGCGGCTAAATTAATAACAGATAAAATTCGACCACAAGAACACAGGGTAGTAAGGGAAAGGAAGGGGCGAAATCGAATACCATCATGGAAGTATTGAACAGAGAAAAACTATAAAGCAATTAAGACAAGAAGTATCACTGTTAGAAGAGGGAGCAGATCAACAAAACTAGTCAGAAAGCTAGACGTGATAAAAGCAATGTGCAGTATTATAATGGATCTGGATTTATTAATTCAGTTCGATCAACTCCTAATAGCACACAAAGTTCTGTACCACCCTAAAGATAGCCCCTCTCTTATAAATATTATTAAACCATATAGCAACCTGAGATCCCTACAGTCAGCTGACAAATTACTGGTCCATACCCACAAAGCTAATAACTCAGCAGGTGAATCTCTGTTCACCAACTTTGTTGGCAAAACCTGGAATGCCTTGTCAAACTATATAACCCTACAATCCTCCAAAAGTCTCTTCAGAAAAAAACCTCAAACAGTATCTCAAATTGAACTGGCTATGCCCATATACCAACCCGGATTAAGTTATAAAATAATAACATAATCAGTAATAATCATAACATCTAACTACATCACCACACTATGTATCCAATCTTACTTGTAATTGCGTCTGTCCATGAGAACTGTGAGTCCCTACTAGGGACTAACTGTGAGTTACAATCTTACTTGTAATTGCGTCTGTCCATGAGAACTGTGAGTCCCTACTAGGGACTAACTGTGAGTTACAATCTTACTTGTAATTGTGTCTGTCCATGAGAACTGTGAGTCCCTACTAGGGAACATTACTAAACCAATGTACATAAGATATAGTACCACTTTTTTTTATATATTCTAATTTGTTTTCTAACTTCTTGTGTAACCTTTGTATGTCTGTCCATGAGAACTGTGAGTCCCTACTAGAGAACACTTCTAAACCAATGTACATAAACTATATTATCACTTTTTTATATATATTCTAATTGTTTTCTTACTTCTTGTGTAACCTTTTGTATGTTTGACTATGTGGAGCTTTTCTCTCCAGGCCTCCACTGAAAATGGACATGTATCCTGTCGGACTATCCTGGTAAACAAATGTAAAATAAATAAAAAAATAAATAAAATCATGCACTATCATAAATAAACTAAAAATATCAGCACAGGCATAAAAACTTAAAAGATGCACAGATAAATATAAAGGAAAAATGTAAAATAAGCTATTTACTGATTACCAAAAAAGTTTTATAGAGAAAAGGGAAACAAGGTAAAAGGAATTGAAAGACCACCAGAAAAAGAAGAAACAGATTCATTTTGAAGAAGTATTTATGACGATCCTGTGGAACATAACAAAGATGCTAAATGGACAGAAGAAGTAAAAGAAAGACTAAGAAGTTTAAAGGTACAGGATATGAAATGGGATGAAGCAACAGCCAGAAAGACTGAAACAAAGTTAAGAAACACCTCTAACTGGAAAATCCCATGCCCAGATGCAGTACCTAACTTCTGATTAAAAGTATTAACATCCTTGTACAAAGATTTAGCCATAAGTAAGAACTATTTATATGTGCACCCCAAACAGACACCAACCTGGCTAGCAATGGGAAAAAACAATACTCCTACTTAAGAGTGAATCTGCAGGCTACCCTAAAAATTATAGACCAATAACTTGCCTTCCAACGACATATAAACTATACACTGGAACTGATGCCAACAGAGGTTATAGTCATTTAAGAGAAAACTCAGTTATGGCAATAGAACAAAAGGGTAATAAAAGAAAGTCACATGGAACAAAGGATTATTTGTTGTTAAATAAAGTCATAGTGGAGAACTGTAAAAAGGGGAAGAATCTTAGTATGACATGGACTGATTACAAAAAAGCATTTCACAGTATCCCACAAAATGTATAAAATACACCCTACACTGATTAACTACATCACGGCGACCATGAAACAGTGGCAAACCACTTTGCAGTTAAACCATGATAAAGAACAAATTATTATTCCAGGGATAAAAATCCAAAGGGGGATATTCCAGGGTGACCCTCTGTCTCCATTGCCCTTTTGCCTTGCCCTTAACCCTTTAAGTTGTTTGCTTAACAGATTAGGTAATGGCTATAATTTGGCTCCTGGAAAACAACAAAGTGTAAAGACTTCTCATCTTCTTTTTTTTGATAATTTAAAAATGTATAACATCAGATGAGGAACTGAAAGCACAACTGCAAGTAGTCAAAACTTTTTCAGATGATATAAGAATGCCATTTGGTCTTGATAAATATGCAAAAGCAACCTTTAAAGCAGGAAAGTTCCAGCACCAAGAAAACACCAGTTTGGGACAAAAATGTGATATAAAAGAACTTGAGCAAGAGGAAGTGTATTAATATTTATCAACAATAAAACATGAAGAAAATGCAAATAAAACTTAGTAAGAATGTTTTAGAAGATTTAAATTAATTCTGAAAACAGCATTGAGATCTAGGAAAATAATTCAAGCTATAAACCAATTTGCTCTTCCTGCCCTAACTTTAAGTTTTGGAGTGATTGACTGACCCCAAAACATGTTGGATAGATTGGAAACGAAGGATGGTTCATGCTCATCAAATGATTTATAAAAATCACTGCATACCAAGATTAGGCTGCGGTGGTGGTGCTGCAGTAGCGATGTTGCCTGACAGTAAGACGTTGTCCCGTTCGATTCTCAGCTAGAGTGTCTTCTGTCTGGAGACATGCGTGAATGGGCATACCTTCGTTGAAGGTTGTGCGTCAGGGCTGGCAACTCGGCACATAAAAATCTACTGCCAATCATTAGCGGACCAGAGTTCCGCTGTGGCGACCCCTAACTGGGAAAAGCCGAAAGACACAACAACTGCATACCAAGATTATATGTTTTCTGTTCCAAAGGAGGTATGGGCCTGCTTGAAATTGATTACATGTATAGATCTGCAATCACGGGACTGCATGCATATCTGCTGACCTCAGAAGACCCAAACATAGTGAAAGTCTTGAAATATGAGGAGAATAAATCTAAGATGACTTCCTTGCTTAGTTAGACAGAACCATATCAGCATCAAGAGGGAATGGAAATCAAATCAGAAGTAGATAAAAATCAGGCAGTGACTGAATGTGCCAAAAAACAAAAGAAAGAGTATAAGGTAAAAGGTCAGATGAGAAAGCAAGAAATGTTGAAAATGCATAAATATACTTGCAAGATGAAATGTTAATATTGGCGGCCCAAGATAGTGGACTACGTACACATTAGTTTACAAAGTCCATTGAACATGTGGGAGAAACAGACCAATACAACTTTGTAAAACAGAATTGGTAACAGTCGCACACCTTGCTGCTTGTTGTGACATACTAATGGCAGAAGGATTGTATACTGTAAGGCATAATTATGTGGGAAGACTATTGAACTGGGGATTATGCAAACATGGTGCTGAAGTGGCTGAAAATCCCTTTAAACATGAGCCACAAAGCATCACAGAAAATGATGAAGTCTACATCACATGGGATCACCCATTACCAGCAGTTCAAAAGATAGATGCTAGAAAACTGGATCTAGTGGTCCAAGAAAAGAAGAGAAAAGTATCACTGATCAGTGAAATCACCACACCCAGTGACTACAGTGTCTTGCATACAGAGGGACACAAAGTCATAAAATATCAAGATTTGCAGGTAGAAACAAGAGCAATGTGGAAGAAAGATACCCAGACAATTCCAGTAGTAGCAGGAGCAATGGTCTTATAAAAAAGAATCTACAATTGTATTTATATATGTTACCAATGCATGTAACTACATATGAATAGCAGAAGGAGTCATTACCGAGCACATTGCGGGTACTGCAAAGAGCACTTCTGGCTGACATCAAAGACTGAAACAGTACTAATTTCATGAACTTTAATCATACTTTGACTTAGGAATGGGGTCCATTTCCATCATAGTATTAGAAACCTACAAGACTTGGAAAATTTAAAAAGTGAGAAATAACTGACAAACAGAAAAAGACTGAGACTGCTGTGCACTGTTTTGGGGAGTTTAATCCTTCCACAAGGTTGTATGACTGTAGAATTGGTATAATTTCAGGGGCTTGTACCCCCACCATTGGGGTGCAGCGGGGGTTTGCTTCTTGTATATATCACTGCTGCTCTGTTACCTTACCTGCTTGCTATGAATTAGCTTAAAGGAAATGAACTAAGAGTACTAGTTATGACCTTTTATAGCAGATGAACCTTGACAGCTTCTTCTGCTGATATATGTAAACAAGTGTCCACTTGCATCTGTGCCATTTTTGAAATAGTTCAGAAGCAGCTTTCAATGTTCAAATCTCAACATCTCCAGTGTTCTGCTAGGTTCATAAGTACTAGGCTACCTGCACTTGTGGGTAATTTTTAAGCCTAACTAATTTCCCTTTTTGTGCTCAAAATAACCTCCCATAGCATGTGCTATAAGTCTTTGTGACAGCTGTGTCACACAGGCTATAATGTTGATGTGGTGCTATAACAGCAATGAAGCCATAGTTAAGGTGACATTGTAAGACAACAACAAAACATCAGATTCATTCAGTATCATGGACCACAGCCATTGCCCTGCCACCAAAACGGGTGAACTGATGTCAGTAAATGGATTCAAGGAATACTGATGCATCTCACATGAACTGAGAGCATAGGATGCTCACAGATACCAAGAAGCAAAAGTAAAATATTTTTGTTTCGCCTGTACCTACTATGAGGCCCAATCCTGATTTGACTGAGACTTTCATCTCCTAGAACCAGAAGGCCACAGATCGAAACTTCACTAATGGCATGCAGGTTTGTGGAGTACCAAATCTAATATATGTTAACAGACAACCTATAAAACAGGATAAATATATCACATGGTAAAAACAATCAAATTCAAAAGTACCAATCACACTCCAAAAATTAGAATTAAAGCTAAAATAGCTCTTATATAACCCTTATAAAGCTTCAATTACTACTGAACATTTTAATAAAAGCATTTTATTAAAACATCTAGACACCACTTATATTTATATATAGGAAAAAAATGTAATAAAGCATTTATAAGAATGATTATATATATATAAATACACACACACACACACACACATACACACAAAAACTGTATATATAAGTATAAAACAATATAGAAACAAAACAAGGTTAAAACAAGGAGATTATGTAACATAAGTCTATCTTTCTTTTAGAAAAGGTTTAACACTGTTCATAATGTTTAGCTCTGGTGGTGAGTCTGCCCTAAAATAATTAATCCATTTGTATTCTGCAAGCTCAGTCTTGTTCATTAAATCTCTCCTTCTTTTATCAGGATATATTCTCTGTAGTACTCTAAACTTAAATGTATGTGCATTTCCATAAAATCTGATATGTTTGAATAGGACATTACTCTCAATTTGCCTACAAATCTCATATATGTGCAATGCAATTCTTTCTTTTAGTTTTTGATTTGTCTTACCTATATAAAAGCAAATGCATTTAGCTAGGTAGACCACATTTTCTGTCATACATGTAAGCATAAACATTAAAAGTAAAAATTTGCTGTGAGATGAGATATAAAAATTCCTTCTGCATATTACTATAGTTGCAGAAAGTACAATTATAACAGGGGATTGTAACCATCTTAAAGACAGTAGGTCCCATTTCCTTACTATCAAAGACAAGATCCTTATACCATAAATACCGTTTAAAATTTTTTTCCTTTTATATATATATAAAATGAGGATTATCATCAATCAGCTTCTTAATTTCATTGTCTGAACAAAGAATGACCCAGTTCTTCTGTATAAAAGATCTACTTTGAGGTGTGCGCCTATTATATTTGGTGGGGTTACTTTAGTTCATCGAACAGCCACAACATCGATACCCACTGCAGCGATATGGCATAATATCGAAAACCAGAGAGCCAACATTCCCCACACGTTAAGTAACCGTTTTGCCATAAACATGAACTTTGCCCCGTACCCTTGCAGTAGTGCGTTCTCCGATTTGGAATATTAAGTAAGTGGGGCATGGGGGGGCAAAGCCCCCCACCAGGGGTGTGTGAGGTGTAGCCCCCCACATCTGTGTGTTTGTTTAACTGGCAGATTTAGACTTCTGGATGACCAAACAGTTACTTACCATGTGGGGAATGTCGGCTCTCCGGTTTACGATATTATGCCATGTCGATGCAGTGGGTTTCGATGTTGTGGCCATCTGATGAACTAAAGGTAACCCATTTGGTGATATATCTTATACACCAATCCTGATCACTGGCAAACCTTTCAGTAGTGGTAAGTTCATTACCAAGCAAATAAGGCTTACCAGCCTTTTCCCTCACCTGTCAGACATGACAAAACAGATATTGTCTTTAATAATTTCTGAATCATCACCTGTCAATGAAAAATCATGGGCCATGCTTGTCATTTCCTGGATAAAGCCATCAGTAGTTGTATTAAGCCTACTTGCTCTTACAGTATGATTGGTACTTTTGAATTCAGTTGTTTTTACCATGTGATATATTTATCCAGTTTTTTAGGCTGGCTGTTAACATATATTCAAGTTACAAACTGGATAATTTTTGTAATTTTTGTAACACTGAGGAAGAGCCTTGACGATTTGAAAGCTTTGTCCTTTATTAAAGTACTTTGAGATGGTTAGACTATTGGTTATTTTTTGCTAATTCACTTTTATGCTTTTGGTCCATTCAGCTGCTTTGTGGTTTTGCTTGCTTTTATGTTATCGATATATAGAATCAAAGGTAAATGTTAGCCCTTGATAGTTTGTTAATAAATACTGAAAAAAATAATGCAAGTATGAATCTTTGAGATAAATATTTCTAATCTAAAGTGGTGTTGATCTGGGTATAGATGAGGCTATTTTGACTATGAGTCTGTTGTATAAGAAGTCTTTGAACCAGGCAGAGGCATCCAGGCTTATACCAGTTCCAGATAGGCTGTGAAAAATGACAAAATGCTTAAATGACAAAATGCTTGATGAGGTCATAAGCGTTGATGTGATATATGAACAGAGTTCCTGTATCACCGTTTTTTGCCCATGTTTAGTAAGATATCATCATTGAGAGTCTATGGAGCCATCACAGTGCTATTTCCTGAACAAAACCTATGTAGTTTTTGGAGGAAGGTGGCATTATTAAATGAATTTTGTAAGCTGACTGCAGGAGTATATGAACCAGGGAGTGAGGTTTTCAAAATCAGAGAGGGTGTTTGAGGGAATATAATTAAGATATAATGTCTTTAGAAGTTATTTTAAAAGAGAAGGTGGGTGGTATGAAAGTAGACAGGAGGAAGGCTGAAAAGAAGAGACAAAAGCTCTGTGGTGGTTTGGAAAAGATTTTCCAAAAAGTGGTAATGGATTTAGTCTGAAATAAATAATTATAAAAAACAAGTAATCTCCGTGGTATCCCCGAATTCTCAAAACAACCCATTAAAGTGTAGTGGGTCCAAAAACAAAACAGTGTAAGAAACTTCTGTGTGTGGAAGATTTTCAGTCCATATATTTCTAGTTAGTCATTGCATATTAATCAGATCAGACAATAGTAGTAGAAGTAACAAACTTGAATTTGTCTTAAGTCAAAACAAAACAAAAAATAATAAATAATAATAAAAATAATAATAATAAATAATAATTTTTTTTTATTTATTATTTTTTGTTTTGTTTTGACTTAAGATGAGTTTAAGTCCGTTACTTCTACTACTATTGTCTGATCTGATTAATATACAATGAATAACTAGAAATATATGGACTGAAAATATTCCACACAGAGAAATAAATAATTATACTAACCATGGATAAAGGCCTGAAAATATTTTAACAAGGAAAATAAACTATGTTCAAATCCATAGAACTATTCTTTTTTTTTTTCTGGGCTAATGCTTATTCTTCTGTGATAATCTCTCCTTAAATACCAACTAAACATGGAAAGAAATTATAAGCACAACTAAGGGAGAAGATATCAGCCAGAACATGTTTTAATTTTGCTAATTTAAAGAAGATCTATGAAAATATTTATTTTTTTCAATTCACACATATACTTTTACAAAACAAAGAGTACAATCCCAATGCAAACATAATGTAAACTCATAAGCAGTAAGGTTAAATGCCACTACCATGACCAACCAGAACTTAATCAGAAAATTTGCATTCCTTATCATCCTTTGCAATCCATCACTCACTGATAAACTTCTTGTACAAAGCCTAATCTATTTACACATCCAGTTCTTCTGACAAGCCTTTATCTGATTACCTCTTTTCCAAATTCTCTTCACTATATCTTTTACCACCCTATTTACTTGCACTATAAGCACTCGTTGATACATTATTTATCCGTGTTTGCATTCTTCCATCATTCTGTCCTCTCCATCATTTTAACATGTCATCTTACCCATCCTGTGTTGAATAAAATGTGCACTTTCTCCTTCTCCCTTCATTCTTCACTGATATCCCATAGTCAATATAATAAAAGACCAAACTCTAAAAAAATGTATGTTTAAAAAATAAATTCTTACTCACTTATAACCTTGTTCCAAATATGCTGTACCATAGGAGATTCCCAGATCCCATGAATCCTATATGCTGCAGTCTCTTTACATCTCTATGTGAAAGCATTTACTGAATTAACCCTTCTTATATAGAAGACAATAAGGTTTCTTATTACCATAAATATTACTGGCTATTGTTTTTTTTTCTAATGTTGTTAAGAAATCTTACTTGTTTTCTTAGTTTATTTCCTTTTTTATTTATTTTTTTCCAGTAAGGTAAACAAAATATTCCCATGTTGTAATTCAGGATTATTACTACATGTATTTATGACTCAGAGGCCGCATGAGCCCGAACAACAATAATCTCACAGTCTGCCTCATGAAAGCTCAAGTTTTCCAAAAAAAGTAATGTTTAGATAAGACTGATTGATAATAGGGTGACAAAATCATGCTGAATCTTACAAAATTAAGGTTATTTGTAAAATAACTACTTGAGAAGGTTTTTTATCCCTGTATATTTTAGTTACACATAATGGGATTACAACGATCAGTTCTCCACATAAACCACTTAAGGGTGACTGCTAGTTATTTATTCTTTGTCATTGTACTATTGATTTATTATTGGCAGCATCTGCTTGGTTCAACATTTGTTTTCACGCCAATATAAAGCTGAAGTTGGAGCTAAAGTTAAGGGATGTCTCAAAATTCGTAGCAAAAGAACTCCCAAGAAGCATGATAACCTTTCATATCTGGGTATGACATCCTATTTTATACTATCCTTTCATTTCTATACATGGCACAATGGGATGTAAAGAAATAATGAGACTTTTTTTAGTGGTTTGCACTTTTGGACCATCTGCCAGTCCTTCTTATCCTTTTGGTGCTGCATTACTGAGTTATCTGGCTGTTTAGTACTGTTGTTTGCATTGAATATAATCAACAGTATTAATATAGGTCTTTAATTGCTTAATCCTAGCAATCGTGAAATCCAACCTTCCATCTAAAGCTTCACCTAACACACAGTAATCACAAATAAATACTTATTTGCTTTACATCTGTTGTCACAAACTCTGTACATACATACATACATACATCACTGCATCTTCACCAAGGCACAGTTACACTCAGAATGATTATAATATATGCTAACCCCTTGTAATTAAAATACTGACATGGGAAACTTAACCAACAGTGCCTTCAAACTCAGGAGGTATGATAGTAATTAAATATATTAATTTAGGATATTTTAAATGTATTTCAGTAAAGACATAATGAAAATCAACTTACAAGCAGTGATTAAAAATATTAACTAGGAAAGGTTAGCTATCTACCGGTACCATTTACTGTCTCAGGCAACACTGCAGTGGCAACACTGCAGTTGTTAAATACAACTCATAAAAGGTTTATATTTACTTCACAAGAATCTTAAGGAAAGTAGACTCTTTAACTAGAATGAATACACTCTGACTGGGGACACAGGCTCTGCCATACTGGAGCATGCTGGGACATGTGCTCATCTGTGAAATTCTGTTCCCTGATGAGTAAAATACAAAGACTATGTTTGTGTTTCTCCAGTCTATCTCCATCCCCCAATTTAATCATAGTAATAAGATAGTGAAATCAACTTGTGTTCCATTACTATGCAGGATGAGCAAAATACAAAGACTGTTTTTGTGTTTCTCCAGTCTATCTCCATCCCCCAATTTAATCATAGTAATAAGACAGTGAAATCAACTTGTGTTCCATTACTATGCAGGATGAGTAAAATACAAAGACTGTGTTTGTGTTTCTCCAGTCTATCTCCATCCCCCAATTTAATCATAGTAATAAGACGGTGAAATCAACTTGTGTTCCATTACTACGCAGTCTAAGCTTCTGCATTTTTTGCAATTATAAGTTGGTTGTAATGTTTTCCACGCAATCTCAAGTCAAGTAATCATATGACCAGAGTCTCATGAGAACTGCAAACATATGAATACTCACTCTTTGGGAACCATTTTCATTTTGCAGGTATGTTGTTTATTTTCAGTTCTTGTCGGAAAACAAAGAGAACTCGGGGCAGTGGTAGGGGTAAACACTCCCCACATCAAAAGGTAGATTTTTTTTTTATTTACTTTTACCATGGCTGACATACATACCTTTCAACTTCTTTAGTCAAGAATTATAGACAATAATTAATTGTGTTAATTATAAAAGGTTACCTTGGCGATTCAATGTATTCCTAACAATGTATAATAGTATATGATATTGAATTTCTTCTTCTTTTCTCTATATATTGCAAATATTTTAAATCAATAAAAGATGGGTTTTGATATGTGAGCTTCAGCAGCACCAATTTATGCTAAGAATTATGGACAAAAGTCTAAAATCAAAGATAATTTTTAAATATTACTCAAATTAACTGTGCATTTTCAGAAAGGAAAAACAACCAAAAAAGGATAAAAATTATTTTGAAACCAGTGATTGCCATTACTGTCTGACTATGATTCTTAAAATTTTACCAGATAATCAAAGAGGGCAGACCAAAATAGATGATAGAATCTGGACCAACTGTTTTGTGGACTGCAAAATGAATAGAATGCTTTGGGAAAAGTTTAAAAGTGAATATAAATGGTAAGGATTTAGATGAATAACTATGGATGTGAAATTACATGGAAAGTATGAAAGAACAAAGAAATGTAAAATTGATAAATGGGACAAAATATGGGTTGTTGCAATATAAGTAATGTGGCAATGAATGTGTGTTTATGTGTTTTATAATAAAATAAAGAAGATGAATATGGTTTAGATAAGAAGATAGTTGTGGAAAAAATGATGGGGTACAGATAAAAAGTGTAAAAGGTTAAAAAGAATGAGAATATAAGTTCTTTATCTTGTTAAGTGTAAAAGATTTAAAGTAGAGGTAAAATGATTTAACAAGCAATATTTCAGTAAAGGTTTTAAATAAGTTAAGGTATGAAATGAGTGAAGCTGTGAATAATTCACCCCCCTACTCTTTTATTTCAACAAGTGCCATAGGATTTGTTGCATGCACCTGAGCTACCATTAACTCAGGCAGATGGGTCTTAGTTTAATGTCTCATTTGAAGGAAGTCCATAGGATTTGTTGCGTGCACCTGAGCTACCATTAACTCAGGCAGATGGGCCTTAGTTTAATGTCTCATTTGAAGGAAGTCCATAGGATTTGTTGCATGCACCTGAGCTAGCATTAACTCAGGCAGATGGGTCTTAGTTTAATGTCTCATTTGAAGGAAGTCCATAGGATTTGTTGCATACACCTGAGTTGCCATTAACTCAGGCAGATGGGTCTTAGTTTAATGTCTCATTTGAAGGAAGTGCACACAGGAGTCCATCACCCTCTTATGTTGCACAGTAGCATCAGCACAGAAAAATGAATCCAGGTACTTATGTCTGATGTGGGATAAGAACCCACAGCCTTTGGATCTTCCAAGACCAAAGGCAAGTGTGCTAACTGCTGAGCAACGTAATCAACCCCAGTTTTTTAGTTAAAATTCAGTCTGCAGCTGCTGCTGTTGCTTTGCCTTCTTTGAGGGTAGGATCCCAGCCCAATTGTATTTTATAGATAATTATGGCAGTAGCATTTCCTTAAAGTTTCATGAAGAAAAGTTCAACATGTTGGATATATAGGCTTTTAAAGCAAATAGCAAAGAATGGCCTAACAGAGAAAGTATTCTGGGTGCAGCTTTTTTGATAATGCTCAGCAGTTAAATGGCTAAATGTGCCATCAGTAGAAGCTGTTGCATTTGTCACTGCTTTGACATTCTTGTGTAGATATTCTGCCTTGAGTTTTTCATGAATGAGCGGGAGTGTCAAAAACAAGGAGTATTCCTCAGTTTTTATAAAGTAAAATATTTGTGTAGGTTTTGTGTGTGTGTGTGTGTGTGTGTGTGTGTGTGTGTGTGTGTGTGTGTGTGTGTGTGTGTGTGTGTGTGTGTGTGTGTGTGTGTTTTCAGACTTTGACTGCTTATTTAGCCATACTTGGGCATCTCCAGCACTTAGATTCAATGCATTTTATTTGACGATTTCTAGGTACTGACTGATAGATATTGTTGATTATTTCATGTATGCAAAAATGTGATATTAGTCAGCTTTTATTCCTTCTTTCTGTGTAAATATGCAATTCTATGCATTGGATCATTTTCTTCTGGCTTCATGGTGCCTGCTATTTTTCGTATTGCTTCATTCTTTCCCTTACATCCCCAAACTACTTTCCAACAAAGACAATTTCTCAATGATATTCATAGTCAACACTAACATTTTTCATTACCTTTGTTTACTGCAGTGTTTTGTACTTTTTATGAAAGTTTTGAAGTATTCAGCTCACTATTGTAGTACTTTTGACATTAGTACAGTCCTCTACACTGGTGGATGTGGTTACAATACATCCAGATAGCTAGACGTGTCCACAATGGTTGTAGCTTCAACTAGAAATGCAATATTTATAGAAGCTTCAACAAGATTAAAAAAAAAATGGGGGCAAGAGCTACTCCATTCTCCATGTGGGGGATTTACCTGCCACACTTTTCTTATTTATGTCTACTAACTCCAGGATTATACAACCTCAGAAAAGATTGAAAGGCATAAAACCTTTGAAGCACTGCTGTTTCACTAATGCAAACTGCACTGGCAGTAATTCTGAATCTAGAACAGTGACTGATGAGTTACAGGTCAGGGATGTATAAGTTAACAGATAAGTTTACACCTTCTCCACTTTATACCTAGCCAAGGTAAGGGAAGCTGTTTGAGATGATAACCTCATATTGGCAGTTTTATAGTGTTGAAAGGTAACAGACTGATGTTGCTGACAGTATTTTAGTATGTTTCACATACCGTTATACTCCATATTTTATGTTTCAGCTATATTTGTTGCCATGTTTTTAGCCTTTGGCTTTTTGACTTTGATCTGGCATTTTGGCATTGGGGGTTTAGTAGTGCACATATACATAGTCATTAGCTAATCTCTCTCCAGTTATGTTCATTGTCAGCTCTGTATACTGTACTTTGTATGAGAGCATATTATATGTACATTATATTGATTGCCATAACTAGTTATCTGTAGATCCTTTTGGCCCAAGTCATAGCTTAAAAAGGTCAGTTTGGACTTGTCTACCAATAGGTTAACAAACAATAAGTGAATAAGAAAGTAAACCTAGATCAAGGCAGAGCCACAATGAGAAAGAAATGCACGTTTCCTGATGTTGATATGAATGCCAGTATACATCTGTCAAATGGGATCCTGCACCCCTTAACCTGATCTCTTTATCCACTGCAGCTGTAAATTGTAGGTGCAGTTTACATATGGCAGTTGAGCCTGTATTATCAGCTACATTTATATCCCCTCTTAATGTTCTGTCATACAGAAGCACCGCTGTTTTCATATCCTCATGTTTGCTAGCGTACTTAGATGGAGAAAATAGTGACAGATCATCACATGTAAATAAGCATGTCTTATTAAGCACCTTCTCTGTGAAAATATATGCTGAGAAAACAGAGGCCATTTCTAAAGAACACCAGGTAATTTAAATATAAAATGTGTTCTACATTAGATTTATTTTTATTTATTATTTATTTTACATTTGTTGACCGGGCTAGTCTAACTGGATACATGTCCATTTTCAGTAGACGCCCGGGGAGATGAGCTCCGAGGAAACAAACAAAATCACATATACAAAAAAATAATGTATACAATGAACATTGCAGGTGCAGTACAGAGAATAATCAAACAGGGCATTTGTTCATAACATAGTGCAAAATATACAGATACAATTAGTACAATACAAAATGTAGTTACAATACATCATAAAGAAAAAGATGGCAGCAGAATTATACAATATATTAGTATACAAGTAGTCATAAAGAAAAAGTAGGAGCTGAACTTATACAATATATTAGTAAAAGTAGTCTCCTTAATGAGATTCTGAAGATGTAAGTAATAGTATAGAAGGACAAGGTAAGTTGTTATTAAGAAAAAGAACTTGATTACTGAGAAGAGGAGGGTAGGTTGAACCAAGTAAGAAGAGCTAGTTGATCAGTCAGGTCTAGTACAGGGGCACAACCAGTGTGTTCTGAGGAAAAGTTTCAATTTGGTTTTAAAGAGTGATATAGAGAGGAAAGTTCATTAGGAAGAAGGTTCCAGGATTTTCCAACAGTATTAGAGAAGAGAGAGTCCCCAGCCCTGTTGTTTGATTTACAAATATTTACAAGAAGTTTATGTGATGATCGTAAGGTCTTTAGATTGTTGTAGGGGGTAATGAGGGTAGATAGTATAGGGGTATTGGTAGGTTGGTAAAAGGTTTTATGGGCAATGGTCAGTTGGTGGCATTTAAGCTGATTTTGTAATTCAAGCCATCCTAGCTGCTTTAGATTAAAACAGTGGTGGGTTCTGAAAGGGTTACCTGTAGCAAATCTGGCTATGTTATTGTAGGAGTTTTCCATTTTATTAAAGTTGTTTTTAGAGAGATTAGTATATATGGGTGAGGCATAGAGGAGAGTAGAAATTAGATGGGTATGAGCAATAGTTATTCTAGCTGCAGGAGAGAGGAAGGGTTTGATCCTGTAGAGAGAGCCTAGTTTTCTATTAAAAGATTTTAGAGTATTGTTAATATGGGTGTCGAAGTTAAGGTTGTTATCTATGGTGATACCTAGTAGTTTGGTAGTTGTATCTGGGGATATGAGAGTACCATTATTGGATTTTACTGTGAAGTCTATTGGGGGGGACTTACAAGTAGGAGTAAAAAGGAGGAGTTTAGCTTTTTTGGGGTTCAGAAGGAGACAGTGCTGTGTAAACTATTGTTCAACTGTGTTAAACACATTTTGGGTAAGGTAGTGAAGTTCAGATATAGATGTGGCTGAGCATATAAGTGTCAAATCATCTGCATATCGTATGCATTTAGCTTGGGGGGATTGCTAGGTGAAGGTCATTGATAAATATAGAAAACAGGAGAGTTCCTAATATGGACCCTTGAAGAACACCAATGTTAACGGGCAGAAGGGTAGATAGAATATTATGCCAAAGTACAGCCTGTTGTCTGTTATCTAAGTAGTACTGGAACCATTTTATAGCTAGTGCATCTAGTTACAGGGATTTGAGGATATTTATAAGTATCTGGTGATTTACCATATCGAATGCCTTAGACAGATCTATAAACAGTGCAGAGGAAAGCATATTGAGGTTACGTTTTTTGTTAATACAGTCAGTAAAGGAAATGAGGGCAGTAGTAGTGCTGTGGGAAGTCTGAAACCATGTTGAGAGTTTGAAAGTAAGTTATTTTGGATTAGGTGGTCTAGCAATTGTTTGTGGATGCATAGCTCTCAGCTGTTCGGGTGTTTACAGAATATCTGGATTTCTGCCTCATATTTATCTAGAACAAGGAAAGACACATATAAGGCTTTGAACGATCTGATGGACACTCAAGCAAGATAGAATATTTTACTCATTATACACAGAATGACCAGCTATGCACATTTTCTAGCATTTAAGGGTTATGATACATTCTTAGAATGTTTCTCTTATATTGGCTACAAGTTTACATTTCTGCTTACCTAGTTCAAAGGACAATGTGGGACATTTTTTGGTCTTCCAGTGATTCAGCAGTAGGTTATTGTAGCCATACTAAAATGTAACTGGAGACACGTGTGCTAGATAAGCCCAGCTATATCGGATCATAGCAAGTTACTAGGCTAATCACCCTCGGGCCTTTACAAGCCTAGCCAAGTTCTACCCTTATTTCCACAATCAAAACATATTGCCCCTGTCCAAGAGGGATACAAGCGGAACCCCTGGGGTGAATTTATGGTTGCCTATCCAATTGTCCAGATGGTGTTTGAAGAGGGCTAATGAGGTGATCTGTTTGAAATAAAGTGGGAGTCTGTTCTAAAGGTGTGGTAACCTCTGGGAGACAAATCTGTCCCTCAAAGTTCTATTACTGCCACATACCAAGTTAAGGTCTTTAGAGCGAGTAATCTGTGTATTATTTGACTTATGAAGATGCAGCATTTCCAATAAAGCAAGGTCAGTGATAGCCTTGTATGCAAGGCAGAGATCACCTCTGAGTATTCTGCATGAAACAGAATAAAGTGACAGTGATTTCAGACAATCCACATAGGACATATGCTGAAGATCTAATATTTTCCTTGTGAGGAAACTGTGTGATGTCTCCAATTGCTGCAGGTGCTTGGAACAGTACATACCAAAAGGGGCATTGTACTCAATTATTGTCCTGATGAGGGAGGAGTACAGGGAGGTTATAACTTCTTTTATTTTTGGAGGCAATGCCCTTACTTATGAGAGGAGCAATATAGAATTCCCTTCTTACCACTGTGGAGACATGGTGGTCAAAGATGAGGTTGCTGACAATGTGAGTGCCCAGTTGTCTCATCACTGAGTGTGTACTTAGGGTGTTACTGTTGATGTGATAGTCAGCAGGAACATCGCCCTTACCAAAAGGGATGAGAATATGTCTCATCACTGAGTGTGTACTTAGGGTGTTACTGTTGATGTGATAGTCAGCAGGAACATCGCCCTTACCAAAAGGGATGATAATACATTTTGCTGCATTGGGTTTAAGACCATGATTTTGCCACCAATCATTTTCTTGTGTAAGACCTTCTTGTAGGATGTTGACATTTGGAGATTCTATGGCTGCTCCCAGTTTGCAGTCATCAGCAAGCTTTGTCAGCCATGGACCTTTCATTTTTGTTTGTAATTCAGAGAAATAGATTCCAAACAGTAGAGGTCTCAGGACTGATCTGTGTGGAATACCACTGCTTACAGGTCTGCTGTTGGAGGTAGATTCCCCTATTTTGACTATATGGGTTCTATCAGTGAGCCAATTAGCGACCCATCTGTCATAAGGGTTGATACTTAACTGGGTGAGTGTGTCAATAATGCTTTGGCTAAGTCTAGGTAGGCTGTATGCACAGATTTCCCTTTGTCAAGGGCCTTGGTTGTTGTTGTTGTCTTTCGGCTTTTCCCGGTTAGGGGTCACCACAGCAGGACTCGGGTCCACTAATTATTGGTAGTAGATTTTCACGAACACCGAGGTGCCAGCTCAACGTTCAAGCTTCAGCGTAGGCACGCCCATTTACACATGTCTTTCGAATGCCCATCCAACCGCAGGGTGGACATGCAGACTCCACACAGAAGACACTCCCCGCACTCCAGCTGAGAATCGAACGGGAGAACCTCAGGGTCTTGGTGACTGTCTCAAAGAAGTTCACCAGGTTTAACAGTCATGATCTCCCTTTGCCAAGTTCAGATTGAGTAGGGTCAAGTGTTTGGAGGTTACCAATGTTTTTGTTGATAAGGTCCATGATGATTCGCTTCATAGCCTTGCAGATAAGGCTAGTCAGGCTAATAGGTCTATAGTTCCTGGGGTCAGTGGAAGCACCACCCATGTGCAAGGGAATAACAGTGGCCATTTTCCATTCAGCTGGAATGAAACCAGTGCTTAGACTATGATTGAAGAAGAGTACCCAATGGTGCTGCTAATTCTTGTTGGAGCCCAAGTAGGATGCAGCCTGGGATGTTATCAGGTCCCATAGATGCTGTGTTCCTGTCCTTAGACAGGGCATTAACGACCTGCTCTTTAGAGATACAAGGTAGGGGACAGGTGACAGGGATGTTATGGGGTATGTGTTGCAGGGACACGGGAGTGAACTTCTCACAGAACCTGTCAGCCAACAAGTTAGCTATGTCCACAGGCTCAGTATATATGATATCATTAACTACCAGTTCAGCACAGATCTGGACCTTTCCTTTTAGGTTATGGATGTAACTAAAGAATGCCTTATGGATGTCTTTAGTTGAGGAAGCTAATTTGGATTTATAGTTTGCTTTGGAGGACTTCACAAGAAGTCTTATTCATTTATTTAAGCTGATGACGGAGTATTTCTAGTTTAGGGCTTGCTTCCTCTTTTTCTTAGATAGCAATTTCTTTCTCTTATTGTAAAGCCTGTTAATGGCAGTTGTCCACCAGATAGGTTTGCTCTTCCTTGAGGAGCTTGTTTTGGTCCTATCAGGTATGGCTGAGTCAATGCAGTTATACAGGTGTTTGTATAAAGCACTGGTGTAGAACTTGGCATACTTACCAGTTCCATCTGAGAGGGGGAGGTACACAGAAGATATTTATACCATCCCGTAAGAGGTTATAATCTGCTTTGGAGATGTTTTTTAGTTTACTTGCTGCTGGGGTGGGGGTGGGAGGGTCAGGTATGATACTTACTTTAAATGAGACTGATAATTGGTTAAATCTCACCAGGAAAGACCTCACACTGGGGGTGCTACAGTGGTCCCCTATATTGGAAAGCACCAAATCCAGGATGTTGGCAGGCCTTGTGAGGGTGTCAACCAGCTGGTCCAGGCACTGGAGTTAACAGAGTTGAGGAACCTTTGGGCAAGTGAGTTTGCGCACGACTAATTTGCGAGTCAATGGATGGGTAGTTAATGTCACCCAAAACCATGGTGTTTGGATGTATCTTAATACATTGAAGTAGATCCAAATAGGCAGAGTGGGTGTCTTGATTCATGGAGGAGGTCCTGTAGCTGGCAATGACTTGAATAGGTGTCCTACCAACAGTTAATTGCACCTGAAGTATCTCCAGGGAATCTTACTGTTTAACCAATCTGGAGGTGTATTTTATCTTTAATGGAAATTGATACACCACCTCCTTTAGTTTTCCTGCCTTCAGTTTGTGGTCTGAACATGTGAAAGGAAGTGTAACCTGGTATGGTTGGGGTGCTCTCTACAGCCTTAAAGCAGGTTTCCGTGACTACACAAAAGTCAGAATCTTCCAAGGTGAGGACTGTTTCCAGTGAGTGCAGTTTCATGTTAAGACTCCTTGCATTTAGCAACATAACCTTGAGGTTGTTTTTAGTTAAAATTTTTATGTCAGGAATTTTGTCCTTGAGACACTGCCTAAAAAAGGCTCTATGCCCCAATCATGTACCACAATATATCTGAACTCACTCAAAGTCATAGAACCCTGCCATGTGCTGTCCATCTCCATATGCAGCATCTGCTGTGCTAGGTGAACAGCGAGGTATGATAATACTGTGCTACCTGTGACCTGGAGCAGTCCAAATGTACACCATGTTTATCTAAAGCACAATATTTACTTTGTTGTAAATAGTAGCATGATTAAGATTCTTACTTGTGATATCATTACATTAAATTGAATGTTCATTCATGGTCCAGTTACTCACTTTACCCAGTTCACATTCACAAGGTAAGCAAAAGCCTGTTCTGGAACATTATGTGCACAAACAGAAAAACAAAGTCTGTATGAGATGCTTGCTCATTGCATGCAAACCACTTAAATGTACAGAGTTTTGCAGAATATCTAGACTTTGTCTTCATATTTTTCATCTGTTCCTCATAAAATTTGTTTTCTGTTAAATCATTGAGGAGTGAAGTCATTAAATAATGACGTACTTTTGATTTTCAAACATCATACCTTTCAGAAAATGCATGTTAAAGCAAAACCTGCAATTCTAACAACTCTCTAAGTTGGCAAGTGCATTATTTAAAATCTGTCTCTGATCTGCAGCCTTTTCCCATTAGTTTTGGCTTTGTCCAGATTTTTTATGCTATGAAGCTGAGAGGTACTATTGCAAGTTAAAAACAGAAACACACACACACACACACACACACACACACACACACACACGCACGCATGCACGCACGCACGCACACACACACACACACACACACACACACACACACACACACACACACATACGGGCAACTTAGGAACTTACTTTGCACATACACAGGGCAGATTTGCAAACTCCAAAAAGAAGCAAAGAACAAGTTCTGTGATGCAACAAAGTTAACCAGATTAAACAAAGCCCTGCTTGACTTATTCAGTATTCAGTTTAATGCCTTTCTTTCATATGTAAGTTTTTTCTTCACGTTAACGCCAGGTGATCACAGTTTAGCCTGCCAGCACAGAGGTATTTCATACTTAATGGTGCAAGTGATGTCAGGTGTGAATAAGTTAATGTGACAAGACTGTAATGGTTTTAAAATATTTGAAACTAATGAAGGCAGGGCTCTAATTTTAAAGACTCCCTGCTTGTCTCTCTTGCATGAACAGGTGCTTACCTGCAGAGAAGCTGAGAACATCTTTGTCTTCAGTGTTATGGCTGAATACACAACCCCTCATTCTGCTATTCACTGAGCCCAGCCTTCACAGTAAAACTGGTTAATGGTGAGCAGGCAGAGTAAGCACCTCATTTTAGGAGTCATGAGCATTCTGAATGAAAGTAAATGGATATAATACAGTAAAATAAAATGAAAAATAAATGTCAGCATATGAAAGTCACTTTCCTTCTATATCTACTTGGACTTAGTTCCTTGTTCTAACTGACTGATGAAGAAAGGAAGAAAGCAAAACATTTTTCAGTTTATAAATATTCTTTCTTTCTGTTCATCTACCTATTTTCCCATGATATGTTAGTGGCCACATCTGAGTGGTTATCTGTATCCAGGGGATCCATTTACCTATCTATCTATCCATCTATCTATCTATCTATCTATCTATCTATCTATCTATCTATCTATCTGTCTATCTAAATCATCTTTCTTTTTCATTTAATTCTGCAATCATTTATTAAATGGATAAGTCAATGAGATGCAGAAACATTTTATATTATAACCCAGGACATAGGCAGGCATAACAACTTATTATATATGTCCTGGGAAAGAGAATGTTTGTCTTCTTATGAAACACTATTAGGACTAAGATATTAGTCATTACATACAGGCAAGGGAGAGTGAAGGTAATAAATAGGTTATACCAGAGTTATACTTAGTTCACTTAGCTCCCTGGGAAGTTCCCAGAATGGCAATCCATTCCAACAAAAAAATGAATAACTGGGCCAAAACACGTTCTTTTGTAAGCTGAGGACAAAAAATAACCCAAAGACATTAATTCAAACAGACACAATATCAGCTATGATTGAATAAATGAATGTCAGTGCTGAATTTCTGTCTCACTGACAACTATTCTGAGGTGCCAGTCACACCCTCTCACAACTTCAGCCCCTTCACCCTGTCCTAGTTATGGCACTTTGGTATAAGGCAATGAAAAATGAGCAGTAACATGGCAGCAGTGGGTTACAAAGTGTACATCATGATAGAAATCGAAGACTAAAAACAATAAACAAGCAGTAGATACCAGTCAGTAAAAAGACACAAAGAGTGCAGTGAGAAAAATATTGTCAGAGTGCAACAAGTTAAATCAATCTGCAATAAGGTATCTTTTGTTGAAGGGTTCAATAACCTTTCGTTTGATTATGTCCAGGTAATCCTGTCATGTTGTGTATTAAGAAAAATCTACTTGGCACAAACCACAAAGGGGAGATACAAGAAACCTTCCATGACCCTCAGCAACACTGCATGCATACATACATACAAATATTTCAGGCATGGGCACTGATGCCTTTTTAGCCTACCAATACACCAGAATGGTAATTCCCCTAATAGGTTTCCAGTGTTCTTAAAAAATATCTGAGCTAGTGTTTGCTTTAATGTTATGTGGTAGTCTATTCCAAGAATCAGCTATATTGTCAGAGAATGAAATAGTGCACATCTCATTCGTACGTAATCTTCTTCATAGGTTGTCTGATGATTCTCTGCTAGTTCTGATAACCCCAAACATTACCAGTGGTAGATGTCTCTAAATGCCTTACGTACCTGAATAAGGTCTCTTCTTAAATATCTGTATGAGACATTGCACAAATTCAGATATTTTAGTCTTTCATAATAACTTAAATTTTCACATCCATAGTGTATTTCTGCTGTACTCTTTCCAATTTACTACCTTTTCAAATGCTTCAGTATTGTTATTCCATACTGTAGTTTGTAAATTACAAACACTGATTTCATCATTTCTAATTTCCTAGACTTTCTGAATCTTTTTATATGTCATATAGTTCCATAGTAATCATTAACCAATTAACTGATATGATTAAGCTAAATCTACCCATATACCCAGGCCATAAATTAATCTACAGTTTCAATCACTATGTCATATATTAAATATGCACCTTTCAAAGTATGTCAACACAAATCTCATATGCTAAGTTTTAATGCATTCATCAACATATTTTTCTCCTCTGCACAGTTTAGTCAAGTTCTTTTGCAGACATGCCCTGTCTGTAAAACACCCAGTCAGTTTACCCATTTTCAAGTCATCCGCATACACACACTAGAATACCTCAGATGAAAATGGTAGATCTGAAAGATGCAACCTAAACATGTATGAACCTAGTACAGAGCCCTGTGGGATACCTTGACTATAACCTAGACTTGTACCTGTCCCATTACTGTATGAAACCTGCCATGTCCTATTTGTAAGCTATCCATCTTATCATGATTAAATCAATACCTAATTGTTTTAATTTATTGATGAGTGTTTTGTGTACAACCCTATCAAATGCTTAAGTTAAATATATAAATTACATCACAGCACAATTTTTCATTTATTGCTGTTATTATATTGCTGTAGAATATTATAATAGATAGTTATTGATCTATTTTCAACATATGCATGCTGATATATGGTTTTAAGTCCCAGGATTACAATTCTGACAATAAGTTATCCAAAATAACCTTCTCCATTATTTTTCCACAAGAGAGTAAACCTATGGGTATGTATAACTGTGAGTTTGTCCTTTTCGCTTTTCCCTTAAAAAGAAATTTAACAAGTGTATGTCTCCAATCTTGAGAAATCAACCCTTATTTAAATAAACTAACAAATAACAGATATAACAGTACTGTAAATTCATGCTGAAGTGTTCTCAGGTCATTATTACTAATTCTGCATCCTCCCTGTGCTTTGTGTGGGTACAGTTTTCATAGTTATTTTTCAATGTAATCTAATTTCAATATCTATAGTTATTGCAATGTTACTCGAACAATTTATAACACACCTTTAGTAGAGTCAAAATGCTCTGTATAAGATTTTATAAATATATCTATAATGTGCTGTTGTTTAGAATAAATCTTAGAATCTACACACAGCTTGTAAATCTGTATCTCTTTACTCCTACCACATCGTATGTATCTATAAAATGGTTTTCTATTATCCTCAGTATCTTTTAGAAATTATCTTAAAAATGTCTTGATCTTTTTTCACACTAAGCTTAATTTGTCTGTCCAGCTTCTTTATTTTAGTTTTCAAAGTTATACTTCAACATCTTTAAATTTCTTATATTTTTTTGTATCTCACCTTAATCAAGTATTGTGTTCTTATGGAAATATAACTTCCTGAACTTGTGCCTAGATCCTGATGTTATTTTGCATTTAAACAATTTCTCTTTCAAAACTTAAATATTCCTTCTGCAGTTTTTCCACTGTACACATAAGTCCAATTAGTTTTACCTAGTAATTGTTTTATTTCCATATAATCTGTTATTAATCTTCTGTGCATTACTTTCAATTTCAATTTGGCATAATTATATAGCAGCAATTTAACATTTATAACCCCATGATCATGGCATATCAACAATGGTAAAACTTTACACAAAGTAATAGTCATTTCCTTAGGAATGCAAACAATGTCTAGTATGTTCCATTCCCTGATGGGCATTTTTACAATCTGAAGCAACTGTTGCTTCTGAACATAAGCTGTAAAAAATGTCCTTCCATATTTTGTTGATTCATTATTTTTGCAGTCTGTTTCTGGTAAAGTGAGGTCCCCAGCCACTGCTAACAATCAGAAAAAATAATATGTCACTTGGTCTTAATACTGTTCCTCAATGACATGAAATGAACATGACAAATATCTAATTAACTTAAAGAAGGTAGTAATCAGAAAAAATATTAATATTAAGTACATCCAGTGTCTCCTTGTTTTTGCAAATACTAATTGCCTGCAAGACTTAGTGAAAGATCAAATAGCAGTAAAACATTACAAATATTATTTTGGCCAACAGACCATGTTTCTGCCATCGTATTTTTCTTTGTTAAGTCAGATAAATGCACTGCTATGACTGAAATAGAAAGAAAGACTAGTATGGGGCATCATGACTCCATGTTTAGTAATTTATCCAGACGTAAATGCCACAAAATTAGTGACATCTTTATCAACACTAACTAGACTCAAAACCTAAATGTTATCCACTGATAAGTTCTATACATTTCTTCATATTGTCATCATGAATCTTCTCCCATTGGGCACAAATAAAAGGGCAATTTAAGAAAGACCCTCATGGGATAACTTATTAAATAAAATATGCAACAGAAGAGAAGTCTCAACAATCTCCATACAACCTACGAAAGGTAGCCCACCTCAGAATTTAACTCATTCCCTCCAGTATAGCTCTTTTGAATGTGTACCTTTATCTCCCAGTGGGTGTGGCTTCAGCCTTTAAAAATTGAAGTTATCACCTTACATTTCTAACAGATACTTATTCACAGAGGTCAAATATCAATACAGTTGTATTTGCCATCATGTAGCCTTCAAGATAAAATATTTCGATACCTTGCATGTAGCCCGGTTTTAGAATTATTAATGCAAATAGGAACAAGCAATATTTGACGCCTAGAGGTGGAGTAGGAGGTAAATGCAGAAATGCCTGGAGGTGCACTTAGCTGCAGTGAGTTAAAATAAAGGTTGTTTTTGCCCAGAAAGTACTAACAGGTCAGTTCCCTCAGCCAATACTATGAACTTATCTTTTCAAAAAAAGGAAGAAAATAACAAAGTACTGTAGAAGACATCAACAGTATGTTTGCACAGAATATAGCTATGACTTCAGAGCCTCCCATAACTTCTTCTTTTTTTTGGATTTTCCAAGTTAGGGGTCACCACAGCAGATCACCTGCCCGCTCATGATTGGCAGTGGAGTTTTACTGTGTCAAGTTGCCAGCCCAGCACCCAACCTTCCACAGAAGGCACACACATGCACGCGCTCAGGCCTAGGGCCAATTTAGAGTGTTCAATCCACCTACAGCATGTCTTGGGGATGTGGGAGGAAACCAGAGCACCTGTAGGAAACCCACGTGACCACAGGGAGGACATGCAGACTCCACACAGAAGGCATCCCAGCTGAGGATCTAACCAGAGAACCTCTTGCTGTGAGGCGGCAACGCTAACCGCTGCACCACAGCGGCCACCCTACTTCATAGCCTCCCATAACTAAGGTATGGAAATTCAATTAAATAGTGATTCTTTTTTGTGGCAAATACACTCACTAGGACTTCCTTACAGTCATATCTACAAATCAAATTAAGGCTACCTTCAGCAAAATAAAGTTCACATCAGTAACATCCCAGGAATTCTCCTCAGTGCAATAATATACAAAAATCTTCGCATCTTATCAAATAAAAACATGTCCACAAGAATTGTTCCTAAACTACAGCAGGCCATAGTAGCCCTATACAAAAGGGATCTCCATTTGGTCACATGAAATGGAATCCCATTATTCTTATCACTATCTGGTGCTAGCTATGAGGAAGATTTTGCAAAATGTCTTCAGAGACCCAAGTCATTGTTACTTCTATACATTGACCATTACTTACTAATTAAGGGAATGTCATGACCACTGCATTTCTTTACCTGTCTTTTTGAAAACACAGCTGCCCTGATTGAGAGATTAAGTGTACATGCAGCCTACTTTTTCATCATTAAACTTTTGAAACTATTTATAGTGAAGGAAATATCAAAAAACTCAGTGATCTCAGGGTCAACACACAGATAGCATGCAGTGCTAACATTATTCCAGTAGCGACTAGATCATATCATTAGGTTATCAAATCTCCACTTTGATTAGAATTATCAGTGGTGACCACAAGGTTCAGTACATAGTCAGATTTGTGGGGTTTACAAAGCAGATAACTTTGCATTTCGTACCAAAATAATGGCTAGGTCACTGGTGTTATCAAGGGTAGTGTAATAACTTTAAGAAGACATGAGATCCCTGCTATCATATACTGAGGGGCAAATACTTAAGATATGGTTTGTTACTAAAGACCTTGATGCAATCTCACCATGATCAAGAGATTGCCATACTGGTATGAAAGTAATTCACTGTGAACCATATGATGTGTAAGCAATAATGCGTATTATTTCCACAATAACACCCATCTTAGAAGGTATCATTGTTCTTAGAGAAAGGGCTATCTGTTAAATTCTTTTTTTTACTATTTTGTTTGTATTTTTTTATGTAAAATTGCTCCTCTGCCTAAAATTTCAAACTTGCTGTAGAATAGGTAATTGCTGTTGGTAAAAGTTTTTACATCTAAAATACAAGTATTTAATATCTACACACACAAAGAAGCCCCAGAGTTAAAGTCACTTTTTTGAGTGAATATTCCTCAGATGTCTCATTGAGAGCAAATGAGTGAAAAAATAAAGGAATGCAGGGGATTGCAACTCCACTCTTCCCACCCCTTTACTGTCCCTGATTGTGTCACATAGTGCTGCTCTGTCCCTCAAGGAATGACTGATTTTCTGGCAAATCTTTGCTGATTAAATGCAGTTTATAATAGCAGATATTGCAGGTGTTCATTACTTATTAAGAAATGCATGCTGACAGACTGCCTGCGCTCTCTTTCTCTCGCTAACACTCTCCGTCTGTCTCTCACATTTACACACACACTATTTTCTTTACTTTTTTTTAATTGTTTGCTCACTAGACAGCAAAGAGCTGTTTAGCGACTGTAAAAAAGTCAGTTTGCTTTTATTCTGAGCTTCACAGCAGTTTAATATGCTGCCATAAAGCAGTGGTTTTGCCTTATAGCAGCCATTACACCTGCATATTAATACTCTGCTAGGGAGGGTTTGTTCTCCAATCAGGATATGGTGTAGATGTTGTCCATTCTGTAATTGCAGTTATTAATCATTCTTTTGGAGGTCATCATTCCATTGTTCACCTCACTTAATCAGACAGTCACAGACTATAAAAACTCTTCCGACACTCTCTTAACTATACACTTGGATCAGCTGGACAGGATTTATTAAAAGAATACATGGAATTTCAACCTGAATTACTCATATAAATTTCAAATATGACCAAAATCTCTATCATACCACCAGCTGAAGGGGAACTAAAAATATATAATTTCACCTTAGCTCAACTGACTGGCACGGTTGTCAGTGGCTGTTACATCAATCAGTTTCATAGCAGGATACAAAATGGAGGATCAAACTCCAGCCCCACCCCCTGCAGAACTCATGTTAAATCCCATTTACAAGTTGCAATGAGATCAGTGATAATAATTTTAAGAGAGTATAGTCAAAGCTGAGAAAAATGCCTGCCAATGACAGTACAGAGCTTCTGGTCACTATATTTGACTCAGGTACTGCTGAAGCTCTGCCACAAGAGTCAATTTCCAAACTTTTTAACTAGAATTTTTGTCTTTGTATAGTATGGCCGCAATATTCAACCCAGATACTGATGAAGCCCTGCCACAATGGTCAACTCCCAAACTATTTCACTGAGAATTTTTGTCTTTGTACAATAGTCTCTTGTCAGTATATTCAACCCAGATACTGCTGAAGTTTTGCTACAAGGAAAAACTCCCAAACTTTTTCACTGAGGATTTTTGACTTTGTACAATGTAAGTAAATTTAACTTGAAGAACGTTGCTGTGTATTAACATCATCTAGTCAAATAAGTGTCAACCTGTGCAGGAAATTACTTTTTAACATTCACCCCCTGACAGAGTTGTTCTTGCACTCTAAGAACCACTTACTAAGTTGCCACTGTCCTCTCCTAAACAATAGATCACACTGTATATGCCAGTTATTTGGGTCTTTATTAGAACATCGAAGTTTCAAAACTTCAAATGTTCTAATATCGAACCCTATTCAGTGAAAGCTGAAAATATCGAAGCGACAGAAAACCAAATTTTTTCCTAGGGAAAGAATTTGGTTGTCCGTTTCTGTTGCTTCTGTATTTTTAGTGCTGTGGTGGGAAGTTAAGGGTCAGGTTTAGGTAAGTGTGCGACTGAGTGTGGGTTAGGGTAGTTAGGGTTAGGGTGTGGGTTAGGTATGTGTGTGATTGTGTGGACGTGAGGGTTAGGGTGGGTTAGGTGAGTTAGGGTTAGAGCTTTGGTCAGGTAAGTGTGCGATTGTGTGGAGGTGAGGGTTAGGGTGGGGTAGGTGAGTTAGGGTTAGGGCATGGGTGAGGTGAGTGTGCGATAGTGATGGACCTTAGGGTTAGGGTTTGGGCTAAGGTAAGTGGATAATTAGTGGTGTGTGTATAGTTTAGTGTAGGGTTAGGTGTAAGAATTTAGGTGTATGTGTGTGGATTGCTGTTTGTTTGGTGTGCTTGTGTTGTGCGTATGTGTTTTGGAACAGCAAATTATTTCCCTAGGAAAAAATTTGTTGTTCTGTATGTTCGATGTTTTCAGCTTTCACTGAATAGGGTTCAATATTAGAACATTAGAAGTTTTGAAACTTCGATGTTCTAATATAAACCCCAGTTATTTAGTCTTCCTAGCTAACAGATTTCTGCATTCAGGAAAAAAAAAGAAAACCTGTTCAAATTGGTACCTTTCTGCTAATTGCTTTCTATTGCCTAAAAACTGATTACTCTCTGTTATACTTTGACCTGATGTTGGAAGGGTCACTGTAGTAGAATGTATTGCTAAACAACTCTTCACTATTCTCTCCTCTTTTACTAAATCACACCCTTTCCATGCAGTACAGGTATGTCTCATATGCTACTATATTTCTATTTGTTGTAAGACTATGTAGACCAATGAATACACCTTGGTAGTGTTGTGTTTTTGTATCAGTTTTATTCAAACTGTATTGGCTGTATGTATGTTGGGACTGTGCCCTTTAACAAGTATGTAATGTAATTTTCTGGTGTTTTAAAATATATATATATTGCATATGACTCAATCATTCTAATGTTAAATGTAAATCACCAGCAAAATAAGTTCAACATAAACAAAACTGATAACAATAATACCAACAGAAAAGAACTATTTCCTCTCCCGATATTAAAACTTAAAACCTCCCATAACACTAGCCTTAAATTTGTCTGAATAGTGGTAGTGTTACCAAACCCAGATTCAGTGCTAGGCAACCGAAGCAGTCACCGAGGGCCCACTTATTGAGGGACTGTCATATTTATTTTTTAATTAAAAAAAACTTATGTGCTTTTGATTTTAAGGACATTCTTGTTTAAGAATGCCTTTTGCATTCAGTCACACACAGCTTTTCTGTCTGTGCATACACCTTTGCACAGATCACCTGTTCTTCCTTCTGTACCAGTAGCAGGTGATTAGTTAGTCTGAAATAAAAAAACACAGAAATGCAGAAACACTCCAAATGTTTAATAAAAAACAAACAAGCAAAGCTTTCAGGTTATCCCCCTCCTCAGTGCTTCATAGTTAATATGTTAAAACACACTCAATTTATATAAAAAGTAATTAAGAGCACATGACACAGTCACCCAATCACAATAAAACAAGCAAATCACTATTGTAATTGTATTTGCTTTCCAACTGAAACAGGTTTTAGACTAATTGCATTATTTAACCCTGGAGTGCTGCCAGCTTTAAGTCTCAAAATCCAGCCATATTCTTCATTCTCCGGGATGTCATTAATATCACTTCCTTTAGCATTTTTATACATGACATTAAAAGCGCTAAATTTAAAAATATGTGTATTATCAATTATCATTATCTATGACATGTTTTGCCAAGACATTTGTCATCACATTCCTTCTAATATCTGACTTGTGCTCAATGATGCATTCCTTAAACTTTTGACTGCATTTACCAATATAAAAAGATGACGATTTTAAACATGTAGCAAGATAAACAACACAAGGGGTGTTGCAAGTTGCATAACAGCAAAATTCAAATGTCTTCCTCATTACTGGATCAATAAAAAAATTACATGTGGTAATGTCCTCACAATAACTACAGTTGTAACATGGGGAGGTACCTTGTTTGTTAACAATTACTCTCCATATCTTACAATCCTTGTAACATAGCATTCTCTTTAATTTTTTTATTTGTCCTACATGCAAAACAAGGTTGAGTGCCTATAAAGGACTTCAATTCAGAAATAGTCATTAAAATCTTTCAGTTTTTCTGTATCACTTGCTTAACATACTTTGTTCTCCTATTAAAAGTAGTAACATATCTAATTCTTTGTGAACTACTATATTATTTCCACCTGTAATGCAATATTCCTTACTGCACTAAAAATGGTGCAGTTGTTCCATTCCTTTCATTAAGAGCCTGATTCATAACATCATTCACTATCTCACTGTTATATCCTCTTTCACGAAACTCAGCAGACATGTCCCCTATTTGTTTTCTATATACAATGTCATCAGTGTTGAGTCTACTAATCCTGGTGAATTGCCCCTTTACGATCCCTCTAAAAATATGTGGGTCAGGCATGCTAGTACAATGAGGATATCTATTCACATGCACTTGTTTTTATGTACACTAGTATTCCCAGTTCCTAAATAATTCTGAATATGTATATCCAAAACCATAATCTCCTTATTAGAATAATTTAATTTAAATTTCAGAAATTCTGTCGTCCCATTTAAATAATCAAAATAACATTTAATGGCTTCTTCTTCAACCTTCCAAATTATAAAGCAGTCACCCACAAACCACTGATATAATAAAACATTAGCATTCAAAGGTTTTTTTTCACTAAATTTATATTCATTTTCCCACTGATTAACAAATAAATTAGCATATGTGTTTGCCATGTAGATACCCATGGCTACACCAGCTAAACAAATTTTTTGTAAGTACTACTTTTATCAACTGACATATGTTCTCAATCTGTCTACCCTGCATATCTGTAGTGGAACTTATCAAATCTCATGTGGCATCCACCCCATATTGATTAAGGATCACAGTGAAGAAAGAATTTATATAGAGTCACTAATAAAAATTTTCAACCTGATTATTATTGTACCAATTAAATAAAAAGTCACCAGAATCCTTAATATAACTCTGACACCTATTAAGATATTTGCTGAAACAATTTTGTACATAAAATGACAAAGGCTCTGTGATCCAACCCCTACCCAAGACAACAGATCTCAGGGGAGGGGGATTCACGGATTTATGGATTTTAGGCAACCCATTGATGAGTGGAATAACAAGACACGGAACAGTAAAGAAATTAAATAAATCTATCAAGATATCTCTCATTAACTGCATCTCGTAAATAAGCATGTTCACCTCTGCTATACAATTCGTGATATAAGCATAGTCAATCTGCTCAAAAGTACTTTTGTCTGATAAGAAATCACATATATACTGAGCACAGTCATTTTGATTCAAGACGACAACTGCTCCACCTTTATCTGCTTCTTCAAAAATTATATTAGGATCAGATTGCAGTGAACGCAATGCTAGATAATGCTGATAGATGAGATTATAAGATGTATTTTTAACTCTTGTTTCATATAAGCTCCTTAATTCACACTCACATCAATCATGGAAAGCAGCAATCACAGAGCAACTGTTAGGTATAAATGTGCTAGACCTTCTGCAGGTATTTCTATCAATGACAGTCAAAGAGTCCTTAAAAATAAATTTTAAATTCAAATTTCTAACAAATAACTTTAAATCAATCAGGGCATCAACAATTGTATCAGTGCCATTAGAAATAAATTGTAAGCCCTTACTTAAATGTTTAATGTCTACTGCAGTTAAAACATGATTTGAGAGGTTTACAATGTCCCTTATACCGTTTCTTGGTAATTTTTGTTGATGTTTCTTATTGTGAAACTGTCTGCTGTTATTTTTCCTCTTCAAAGCCCCTGTTGTCATACATTGTTGCAAGCGGCTTTTCGATTTCATCCTTGGATTCACATCTACTTTTTCTAGTAATCTTGGCTTTATAGATTTCATATTCCAGAAAAAAACCTTACCGTACTGAGTGCCCATATTTGTATGTGCATCAGAAATACTAGCCAATCCATCTCCAGAGACTAACTGCTCATTTTCATTGGATGAATTAAGCAAAGGCAACTGTTTATTGGACAGGTTTTCTGAAGCGGAACTAATGCATAGCTCAACCCAGAGGTATGTACAATAGGAATTGCTGCATCCTTATTGGTAGAAAGTTCGATTTGTAATTGCTGATTGGTTATAGGCAGCTTGTCATTAACAAAAGTATCCAGCTCATCCATGGCACCTTTTGGATACTTAGAACTAACATTATACTTGGTGTTTCTTTCATTTTTTAGCCAAGAATATGTCCCTCCAGGTTTAAATAATGCAATTAGTCTAAAACCTGTTTTAGTTAGAAATGCAATTACAATAGTGATTTACTTGTTTTATTGTGATTGGGTGGCAGTGTCATGTGCTCTTAATTACTTTTTTTAATATAAATTGAGTGTGTTTTAACATATTGTCTATGAAGCACTGAGGAAGGGATAACCTAAAAGTTTTGCTTCTTTATTTTTTTTTTATTAAACTTTTGGAGTGTTTCTATGTTTCTACGTTCTTTTGTTTTGGAAACATGCTGCTTGAACTCAGTATACTACAGGATGTTGTTTCGATACAATGATTAGTTAATTTGCTCAAGCTCAAACCTGTACCTTGGTTACAGGAAACAAGAGCCTGAATCCTCTACCCCAAACTCCAGGGTGTTATAAATTCAAGTTTCAAGTAGTTGAGTTTCAAGTGCATTTTCAAGGAGTTGAGTTTTAGGTGCATTTTCAAGAAGTTCAGTTTTGGATATTTTTTTCAAGGAGCTGAGCTTCAAGTCATTTTTCAGGGAATTGAATGTCAAGTGCATTTACAAGGAATTGAGTTTCAAGTGCATTTTGAATGAATTGTGATCTTCGTGGGAAGAGAAGTTTACTGCCGCTCATGTTAAGTGTGTTTACATTGTGCAAATGTTTTACTTAGTAAATGCTATCACTATTATGCTAAAGAATTTAAAAGCATTGTTAGCAGCATAACAGGTAGCATACTGACTTTTGATGCAGAAGGCTGTAGGTCCTACTCCCACAACATGTAGATGGATTGCAAAAAAAGTAAAAAGTCATGGATATTCAGAAAACATATAGGTGAAACAATTGATAACCTTAGGGGGTCATTTGCATATATCACATGGGCTTCTATTATATGAGGTTTAAGGTATCATACAGTGAAAATGCTAGCTTGGCTAGCTTTTTCTTGTAGTTTTTACTAGTTGGTTTGTCTGTATGACTTTTTTTACTTTTTGGATTGGATGTTAGTTAGGATATTTTGCAGACACCTTAATTGTTATGAGTATCAGCTGGGTTTAGATTCATAGGTTTATAGGTGTGCACTAAGCTAATGGCCCTAGAGCCTTTACAAGCCTAACCCATAAGACAACACTGGCATCATGCCTCCCAACATTAATTCCCAGTGCCTCTGTCGAGTAGAGCCAATGGAGTGATGCCTGAGGTGAATTTTCTATTTCCCATCCACTCATCAATATTTCTCCTGAAGAGGGCCAGTGAGGTGCTCTGTTTTACATGTATGGGAAGTCTATTCCATAGCATGGGCAGTCTATGGGATATGAACCTGTCCCTCCAGCATGTTCTGTTGATTGTGGTAATGAGGTTGAGGTCTCTGGAGCATGTGGTGTGGGGGAATTGGATTTCTTTAGATGTAGCATTTCTAACAGAGCTTGGTCAGACATGGCTTTGTAAGTCAAGCTGAGATTGCCTCTAAGTAGGCAATATGAGACAAAGAATAGTTGGAGTTTTTTGAGTCTGTCATATAGGACAACTGTTTAAGGCCTAGGATCATCTTTGCGAGGTACTTTTGTGGCCTCTCCAGTTGCTGCAGGTATCTAGTGAGGTACATGCCAAATGGGGCATTGTACTTGATGATTGGCCTAATGAGGGAAGAGCAGAGGGAGACAATTACCTCTTTCTTCTGGATGTAAAACCCTAAGTAATGAGATGTGCCACATAGAAGGACTTTCTGACCACAGTGGCAATGTGGTGGTCAAAAGAGAGGTTGCTGTCAACATGTGTTACCAGATGTGTTCCGTGGACTACCATCAATGTGGTAATTCATGCGAACCAAGTTTTTCCCAAAGGGGATGATGACACATTTTTGGCATTGAGCTTAAGGCCATGGTTCTGACACCAGTTGTTGGTCTCATTGAGGCCTTTCTGCAGGATGTCAACATCATTTGGAGATTAATAATAGCCCCCAACTTGCAATAATCTGCAAACTTTGTCAGCCAGAGTGCCTTTGTGTTGGCCTGGACTTCAGAGAAGTAGATGCCAAACAGGAGAGGACCCAGGACCAAACCCTGTGTGACTGCACTTGTGACTGGTCAGCAGTCTGACTTGGAGTCAGCTACTTTCACACTGTGGGTTCTATCTGTGAGCCAGTTTGCAACCCACCTAGTGATATAATGGTTGATGCCTAGCTTAGTGAGTTTTTCTATGATTCCTCAGTGGGGAAAGGTATCAAAGACCTTGGCCAGATCAAGGTAGGCTGTATGAACCACCTTGCCTTCATCCACAGCTCTGGTGATGACTCAAAGAAGTCAACCAGGTTGAGCAGGCATGATCTACCCTTCACAAAAGCAAACTGTGTGGGATCCAGAGTATGGAGATTCCCTATATCCTTGTTTATTAGGTCCATGATGATGCATTCTATAGCTTTGATTATCAGACTCATTAGGCTAATGGGGGATAGTTACCAGGGTCTGTAGTTACTCCTCCTTGTGGAGAGGGATGACTGTAGCAGTGCGCCATTTAGCAGGGACAAAGCCTGAGGTGAGGCTGTAATTGAACAGGGCACACAGGTATGGTGCCAGTTCACTCTACAGTTCATGTAGAACACAGCCAGGGATATTGTCAGGTCCCATAGAAGCTGCATTCTTGGCCTTGGATAGTGCTGTTTTAACCTGTGCAGCAGTAATACTGGGTGCCTGGCAAACTACTGGTATTGTGATTGGTCCTTTTGAGGGGTAAAGTTGGCACTGAATCTGTCGGCCAGTATATTGGCAATATATGTTGGCTCAGTATAGAAGGTCCCATTGTGCAGTAGCTCAGAGCAAATCTTGGTATTGCCGTGGAGATTCTTTACATAACTATAGAAGACCTTGTTGTTGTCTTTACTATCTGCTGCAATTCTGTTTTCATAGCTAGCTTTAGAGGATTTGATGAGGGATCTCAACTTTTTGATGAGGCTGATAAGGGAGTTTTTCCAGTCTTGGGACTTCACCTTATTCAGCATCAGTTTCTTACTTCTGTTGTAGAGTTTGTTTATGGCAGGGGACCACCAGATTGTCTTCTTTTTTTTGGAAGAGAGCTTCTTGGTTCTATTGGGTATGGAAAGATCAATGCATTTGTGTACGTGTTCATACAGTGCATTGGTGTATGATTCGGCTGGCATGCAACTATTTTCCATTTACATGGATGCCGTGAAGTTAGCCAGCTCTATTTTTAGGATCCCAAAGTTAGCTTTGGAGAAGTTTTTCATGGTGGTTACCTTTGTGGAGGTGGGGGGTGTAGTGGGAGGGATGTCGATTTCCAAGGTGATTAGTTTGTGGTTGTATCTAACCAGGGAGGAGTTGACTACTGGTGTAGAGCAATCGTCATCCATGTTAGTAATGACCAGGTCAAGGATGTTGCTACCTCTAGTAAGAACTAGCTGGACCAGGGCAGTGGAATTAATGAATTCCAGGAAACGTTGGGAAAGTGTAGTGGTACATGAGTAGTTTTCCCAGTTAATGGAGGGTAGTTGAAGTCACCCAGTATGAGAGTGTTAGGTTGGATCCTAATATTCTCCAGGGTGCTTAGGAATGTGGAGTGCAAGTCTTGGGACTTGGTTGGGGACCTATAGCACGCTATGACCTGAATCACTTTCTTACCCAATGCTAGGTGCACCTGAAGTATCTCTGATGCATTATGTTGTGCTACCAGTCTGGAGGTATACGCATCCTTTATGAATATGGAAACACCACTGCCTTTGGACCTTCAGTCAAAGTTCTGGGGCTGAAAGGTGTAGAATGAGTTATAGCCTGGTAGTGCAGGGGTGCTTTCTGCTGCTTTGAACCAGGTCTCCGTTACAGCACAAATGTCAATGTTCTCCATTTTAAGGAGTACTTTGAATGAATGCATTTTGAGATTTAGACTTCTAGCATTGAGCAGCATGACCCTCAGATTGCATTTGTTTGTAGTTGTTACGGTGGTAATTTGGTCTTTGGAACACAGCCTAAAACAGGCACTATAGGGTTGGCAAGAGCCTTGGCCAGTATCCGGAACCCTGGGGATGACAGATGCAGGCCATCTCTGGCAAAGCATTGAGGTCTGTCTTCCCAGGCAGACAGATACTGGATACCCTTGTAATGGCACCAGAGACTTTGTAAATTGTTGAAATCAATCATTTTCTGCTTGTACAGTGGTATCATTCTGGCTGATGGTAGGATGCGGATCAGGGTTAGGGTCATACCTACCTGGGCTACATAATCCGAGAGCTCTTCCATGTCTCTTTTCATGTAATCCAGGGAGGTATGTCTCAGGTTATTCACACCCACTTGTACAATGACAGAGTCATAGTTGTACCTGTTGTTGAGAGACCTGAGTGCATGCGTTATGTGGCAGATTCTGGCACCTGACAGGCCGCTGACTGTTACTTTCTCCTTATTCAACCTAGTGAGTGAGACATCAGTGTGTCTCACTATCGAATCACCTATGACTAGTGTGTTGGGCATGCTGTTTTGCCTTAGAGGATTTGGTTGAGTGGCACACTGTTTAGGCGACGTATGTGTCTTGTGACCAGTGTTGTGTTGTTGTGGTCGAGTGCATTTCTGCCTTGGAGGCCTCTGCTGTATGGGTAGATTTTTAATGAGAGCCAGCACAAAGGTGGGTGTGTGGTTTGTGTTTTTATGTGAAGGCAGTGCTGGTGTGTGTTCTGGAGGGCTGTGTGTTCCACGTGGTGTGGTCCAAGTGTTGATCTTCTCCTTTTGACCAGCTATTCCAGTCTTGGCTGGAGAGTGCGTGGCTTCCATTTTTAATATATAAGTGTATCTCTGCAAGTCTGACTGTCAGGAGGTAGTACATGAGGCAGTTGCTACATTTCCTTGGGATACCAAAGTTCACTAGGTTAATAGGAGAAAGCACAGGAAACTGACTTTTAGACATGCCTGGAGGGGTGGGCATTAATTAATAAGTACTGGAGCCGTTTCCTTGTATAATGTTTAGTGCTGGTAGCACTTTTGTGTGCTACAATAATTGCTACAAGAAATATGTTAAAGTGCTAGACTAATAAGCTAGTAAACGTGCAGGAGAGGAGAGAACTAGCAGATCTAAGGGAAAAAATGAAGAACAGACTTTTTGGCACTGCTCAAAAGCTTTAAAGACCCTGTGTTTCTGAAGTATAGCAAAGCTGTCCACGTATATGCTGTGATAATGTCATAAAAAGCCTGAAACATGCATCTCCACAGCTAGTGGGTCATGGCTTTATTGGCCTAATTGCATCCATAAAGACTTAAAAAAGTAAAAAGTTATGGACATGCAGAAGCCATATTGCTGAAACACTTGATGTTCTTAAGGGGTCATTTGCATATATCCCATAAGCCTCTATTACAGGAGATTTAAAGTATTATACAGTGAAAATGCTAACTTGGCTAGGTATAGCTAGTAGTTTTTACTAATTTATTTGTCTGTGTGGCCTTTTCAATCTTCGGTATGGATTTTTTAAATGTTACATAGGCAAATTATTCCTCAAGGGCAGCAGGCACTGAATTTGTAAATTATACACTGAAGTATAATGTTGTTTGCTGGAAGCAACATGTTCATTAATTACAGATCTTTTTAATGTGGAATTATTCAGTTGACTTTTACTTCTGCAGAGATTGTACTTATTGACTGATACTGATAAATTGTAATGACAGAAGTCTGAGTAGAGTTTTATATTTGAAATGTTCTGAATTCTGCAGTTTTGTCATTATTGGTTCATACATTTTGTTTCATTGCTTACTGGAAAATTGTTTGAAACTGCAACTTTAAAATACACAAGTGGTCCTGTATTACACAATGATATAATTTAATACAATCAGGAAGGTGAATCAAAAAACACATGCATGTATGCATTGTCCTAAAATGTGTGTAAGCGGCCTACGATTTCAAAACAGCCCAACGGTAAAGTTTAGACACAACTGTCCAGATGCATTTTCTTTGAATGTGGAGTTCAGAGCTGTTTCAATAAATGAGAGTTTCAAGAGCAAAGTTGTTTTAATGTTATCTGTTTTCACTATGAGACTGTATTGCTTTGTTTAGTAAATGTCTGCTACTGTCTGTTCTATAAAATTTAAATTAAAAGTTTTGAATTAAATTCAAATAATCATTGTAGAAGTAAAGCAGAAAACAGTATGCAAATTGAGAGGATCTAACAGTATTTATGTTAACTGTGGAGAAATAGCCAAGAAATGGGGCACTGGAATGGCTGTGGGTGGGGGGCACTGATCCATTACCCTGCCTAGAGCCCAATTTGACCATGATCTGGCCCTGAGTGTTATGAGGAGGTTTTAATGACATTAAGGTATAAGGTTAGAGTTGGAGGAAGGGGCAGCATTAGGGTTAGGGTTAGCACCTATTACTAAAGAGGACCAGTAAGGCTCTGCCTATCTAAAGCATTCCTATTTAAAGGAAGATAGTGCATGCCACAGCACTTGATCTGCAAATAAATCTGTTCAAAGAAGGGGTAGTCACTTGACAAATCTCTCTCTGTCTTCATTTTTTTTAAGGAGCATTTTCAGATCTCTGGTCTTAGTAGTGACAAGACTATCTGATTTGTGGAGAATTAAGAGGTCTTGGACTGCTAGATCATTAATGGCCCACAAGGCAAGGTACATATTGCTCATAAGGAGTCTGTCTGCCACCTAATACAGACACAATACCTCCAGCCTTTCTTAATAGGTCAGGTCCTTTATCCCCAGGATCATTTTGTCAGGAATCTTAGAGGACTCTTAAACTGTAAGATACAGGCAAAGGAGGCAAAGTATTTTTTATGGGCCTGATTAATGCTTAATATAGAGGAGTCAAAACTTAACTGCGTTTCCTAGAGGAAATACCCTTTGTGATCAGTTTTGCCAGATGGACTTCCTGACAAATTTTGCAACATTATGGTCAAAGTGGAGGGAGTTATTTATCCATATTCTAAGGTCTCTCACAGCATCTTCTTTTTGGAGTGGGGTGTTTTTATACTATAAGTCCGATGAATGGTTTGTTTGCTAAATGCAACAATAATGCAGTTTTTTTTACTATTTAGTTTTAGCCTGTTGTCAGAAGACTAGCTACTAACGTGTAAATTCACTTTGTAGCTTCTGCTTATTAGAAATGGAATCAAGTATAACACCCAGTTTATAATCATCAGAACATAATTAACCAATGTTTTTGAATTTTGATTTTGAGATCAGAAAAGTATACACCAAAGAGAAAATGTTTATATTATAATTTATCAGGCCTGTTATGACTCATTCCACAGCTTTGCAGATGAACCTCATCAGGATGATGATTCTGAAATTCCTAGGGATTCATGGTGAGGATACCCTTGTGAAAAGGCAACCCAACTGCTGTGTGCAAAACCTTGGGAACAAAGCCATGAATAAGCACAGGTTCAATGTTTAAAGGAGCAGATTCACCAAATAATGTTACCAGGTCCCATAGGGGATGTATTTTTTTTGTTTTGGAAAGTACTTTTAACAAGTGTTCGTTTATGATGATGGGAGGAGGCTCAGTCCTTAGGTATATCTGGGTTTGCAATAGATGTCTCCGAATTTATTTACCACTATAGCCACTGATTTATACATAGATGATAATGCCATGTGGACTGAGTTCAGAGCAATCTCTTGGGTGTTATATATTTGAATTTACAGAGTTTGTCATGTAATTGTAGGACGTGTACATGTTTGAAGTATCTGAATATTGTGATATGTTTTGGCTAGTTTTGGAATTTTAAAAGACTAGCTAATCTATTTCTGGTCGGACTTGACTATGGAAGGGTAAAATGTGGAATAGGTTCATAGGTAGGTACTAGGCTATCTGCCCGAGGGCATTTATAAGCCTAGCCAGAGTGTGTCAGCTTTCGCCGCCCCATTGATTAATTAACTGATCCTCTGTCAAGCAGAGCCAATGAAGTGATCCCAGGGGTATATTTATAGTACAGATTATAGAGATAAATGCCACTAAAGCCTGTGATTAAATCCAAAAACAAACAAAAGGCCCCTACCTTGGATCACCCACATAGTTCAAACACAAACCAGTAATCCACAGATGAGCTGATCAGACAAGCTGCCAAGGTAGAGGCTGAAAAGCATTCCGCCTTTAAGGAGTTCTTTGAACATTGCATCCGGGAAATTCTTGTTTATGAAATCAGAGAATTTTGGGGTGTAGTCTACATATGAGATGTAGGTCTCCCAGTTTATTAACAGGCAGTTAATGTCTTCCAGTGTGATGGCGCTCTTGTGAAAGTGAAGCTCATCAAATCTATTTAGGAAGAGGACATGGTTTTGAGGGGTCATCAAAGTGGTCTTGTAAATAGTATGATCTGATAGTTGGTTTTATTTAGCCTGAGTTGAATCTCAGTAAGCTCAGTTTGTGTTTCTCTGGGAACCTGTCTTGAAGTATTTTGTATTTTAACAAATGTGGATAATCTCCTACTGTTTCTGTCACATCTAAAGATGTGGTAGATATAAAAGTCTTTTCAAGAGGGGGTTATTTTCTGTAGTCTTAAATCAGATTTCAATAATAATGCAAATATGTATGTGCTACAAATGCAAGAAGGCTTAAAAGTCAAGCAACTTGCGATTTAAACTCATGACAATAAGCAGTGGTCAGTGGTGCACTGATGTGGTCCCACGCCTTGTTATATTTTTCTAGTTTGGAAAAGCTGGACTCAGCCTAAGAAAAGGAGTGTGGAGGCAGCAAAGGCTTTAGCCAATATGCAGGTGTCCTTGGAAAACCAAGTGGGACTTTGGAACAGTTCAACCCAAGCTGAGAAATACTGGGTCTCCCTTAACTCATTCACTCCAAAGGAGCTCCGGAAGTTTGCACTGTAACTTCCAGTGGGTGGAGCCTAAGCCTTTTGACAAAATCAAATCAGATTTCAAGCAAATGTTCATATCTCTGGAACCATAGGGGTTATGAAATAAGTATAAATGGCAAACTCTTCAGCACAAACTATTTTTATAGCGGTAGTATTCTTTAGGTTCTAGGTCTTAAACTAAATTTTATAAGTCATGGTAAACACAGTAACTATTACATTTGCAATATTTTGTAAACAAGTTATAATATCTCAGCAACCACTTTTACACACATACTGTCAGCAGCATTTTATTCATCTGAGACTTTTCATATGAGGCTAAGGAGTTCTGTCTGTGTCACTTGGTTGTTCAAATATTTAGAAAAATGTGAAAATTATATCTATATAAATTAATGTCATAAAACAACAGTTAATATCTATTTACATGCACTAGACAGAAGTAAAATATTAGTGCAGTTGTGTTTGCTATTGTGTAAGCTTTAAGATGAAATATTTTAAAACCTTGTACATAGCATGTTTTTGGAATTATTGATACAAATATGAACAAGCAATATTTGACACCTAGACACGTCAGTAGGAGTTAACTGCAGATGCACCTGGAGGTGTATCTTGGATGTAATGAGTTTAATGATACTAGGTACTAAGTCTATTGCTGAAATCAGTAATGTTTACCATGTACCACAGCACCATTCCTAGCAAAGGTAAGATTCCACTGAATGCCCAAGTCTTTCTTACAATAGTGATATTCATGGAGATCTCAAAGATGTCTTTTTGCATTTTGCATTTAAAGCCGCGGTGGTACAGTGGTAGCGTTGTTGCCTCACAGCAAGAGGTTCTCCCATTTGATTATCGGCTGGAGTACCTTCTGTGTGGAGTCTGCATGTCCTCCCCGTGGTCGAGTGGCCTCCAAAAGACATGCGTGAATGGGCGTGCCTTTGCTGAAGGCTGGGCGTCGGGCTGGTAACTCAGCACCATAAAAATTGACTGCCAATCATTAGCAGATCGGAGTTCCGCTGTGGCGGCCCCTAACTGGGAAACGCCAAAAAACAAACTTAAGGCTATTTAAACCCACATGGACTATCACCATGTCATAATTATATCTGTTCATGTTATGAGTCTTCAGAGTCCTTGAGATGAAGGAAATATTGATACTAAAAGGACAACTCAGTGTCTCCATGTTTTTGTCCAGCCCTGTAAGAGTAGCTTCTTGGTGTTGTACTATGCAGTCACCAATCACTGGTACATTATTGTTAATGGAGGATTTAGGTGTGCTTGGTTTTGGGGCAATTTTTTTTAGATGACCCTCAAAATGGATGTAGCAGTATGTGTTGTGGTATTTAATTTTTACTGATACCTAGTCTTGTTTAACTTTGGAGTCAAAGGCAATATTATTTTTACAGCCCCTTCCCATGATAATTTTCCATGAATTTCTGTGGAGAGCTGGGGGGGGGGGGGTACGTGTTGCTCACAGATTATGATTTTTGTGAGTGTCTTGCCTTCATTTTAGTTAAATATTTGCATCTCTGACATGCAGTTTATGATGGGGTAAATAGTTGTTATTGTCCATAACCTTCTTATCATCATTAACCAACAAAAGTGTATAAAGCAACAATACAACAAATAAAAAAATACATATCCCACATAGCAAGTGTCTGTCATACATAACATGTACATAGCTGAATTAGCTGCTGAGCTATTTTAAGGAGATAACATTCCTGGTCCTTAACACTATATATATATATATATATATATATATATATATATATATATATATGTGTGTGTGTGTATATATATATATATATATATATATATATATATATATATATATATATACATATCTATATAAACTGGTCCTACCAGCCAACTCTGAAAATATGTTGTTATTCCTAACTACACATTCTATTGCATCTTGGTTCTGAGTTGTCAGTAATGTGTCTCCCATTATGACTTCTAAACATGCTGTGAGAATGTTAACTTCTTCTGAAAATATACTTAATATAGAAACTTCAGTTTCTTTCTAAATTTTAAGAGCATTTATGTCGTATAACTATTACATTTTCCTTTTCCTATGTTGTTTCATCTTTTAACTTGGGTCACTTAAAATTTTTACATCACAAAGTCCCAGCCACTTTTCAAGGAATTTGTTTTCCATCTTGGGATGTAAAACAATTACTTTATATTCTGTTTTGAATTCTCTGAGGCAAGTGCTTTTTTGTTATATGATTACTCTTGTGTGTGTTCTCTCCTTATATTCTTTTTCTATAGGCATCTAAACACTCCACCCCGAGGCAAATGGTACTCCTTCTGCGTGTCCTAGTAATACCCATTTCTCTTCACTGCTGCTGTTTATTTCTGTTGCTACATCTGGAAGGACCATAACTCTTCTCCAAGACCTTCTGAAGTTTCTTGAACTAGAGAAAGTCTTGGCCAATTAGAAAAGCATGTGTTATGTTTAGCAAAAGAGCTTATGGGGCAATCGTTTGCTTAAAAGGTTAGAATTCCTACCTTTGTTATGGGGCATTCCCTTTTGTTCCCCTCCACACACAACTTCAACATTCTGCTTTCTAATTGTTTTATGAACCCGCTGTCCTTCAGTGAATGTAACCATGTACCCTGATTGCTGCACTCCTTACATTTTCTCTCCCTCTACAATCTTGGATTTGATAAGTTTTGCAAGAGTATAGTGACAAAACCCAGATACTGCACTTCTTCTACTTCTTCTTCTTCTTTCCCTAGTTGGGGGTCCCACAGCGGATCACCTGTCCGCTCATGATTGGCAGTGGAGTTTTACTGTGTTGAGTTGCCAGCCCGCTGCCCAACCTTCCACAGAAGGCACACACATGCACGCACTCACACCTAGGGCTAATTTAGAGTGTCCAATCCACCTACAGCATGTCTTTGGGATGTGGGAGGAAACCCACGCGACCAGAGGGAGGACATGCAGAGTCCGCACAGAAGGCACCCCAGCCGAGAATCGAACCGGAGAACCTCTTGCTGTGAGGTGGCAACACTAACCGCTACACCACTGCAGCCGCCACAGATACTGCTCTTCTACTAGTTAAAATTCAGTATAATCACATTACATAGATATGCTTTCATATATATCTTGTTTGCTAGCATTAAAAAATTTACAGTGATAGTATTGCTGTCACTAACTGTGCAATACTTGGGTGCATGTCCTTCTCTAACACATTTAAAATGAGCCAACTTAGACTGTAATATTAAATGAGCCAACTTAGACTGTAATATTTTTTTCTGCTTACCAGCAGAGAGACATACTTAGTTGAAGACATTATTAAACCTTAGTATTTGAAAGTCTGGCTTGCAGTTTGCAATTTCAGTGAAGAAAATACATTTTGCTAAAACAACTAGCAAAGTCTTAGGGAAAGGTCGCTATGAAACACCCACTTTCTTAGACCACTAGGGAGTGACCTTTAAAATGAGTTTACATACAAGACTTCTAGAATTTTACTTACATGATTTACATGAAGTTCTAGCCACATTTTTTAAGTAAACACAAAGTTAGCCATCTGCGACCTTAATGGTCGAATCATACTGAATGCCCAGTAACAAAACATACAAGATTGTGAATCAGGTGAAGTTCCAGATCTTGTCAAAATGTTTCATTTCAGTATCTGGTAGTCGTGTGCATCAACATCTGCCAGGTCAGTGCATGCCTTCAATGAATCCAGTGTTGAATTGGTGGGCATGATTCTGGCCTACTCAGCTTGGGAACAGTTCTTTCTACCTGCATTCCTTTAGAATGCAACCAGAAAGGTCTCGACTTTATTTTTCTTTCTCACTTTCTTAAGAGAACCTCTGGCATCTGGGATTCCTAGTGAGATGGGAAGCTGGTTTACAATTGTAGAAATCTGTTGCTGCAGGAAAAAGCAGGAGATGATCATAGGCTACACTTCTATGTAGGATTCAAACAGGTGTGCTTCAATGGCTACACTCTTTTCTTGAAGTCTTGTTGGAATTCACTAAAGTCTTTGGTAAGCTTTCTATTTTAGTTATATTTTATAATGTTGATTTTTTTTTGCCTTTATTAATTGGAAAACTAGCTACTTTTTCTTCAACACAACCCCCTTCCACAGTCATAAAGATTCTTTTCAAGTGGAAATCCCTAAAGGAACACAGAAGTTTTAAAATTCTGCAGAGCAACCATTTTTAATGCCAAGAGTATTACTTACAGGCACAAGTGCTGAATAGTTTCTCAAATTTATCAAATATATTTGAATAAAACAGAGTACTCATTTCTATCACTTTTAAATTCAGTATTCACTCTGGTAGCATACTTCTGCTCAGAAACCATTCAACAATTTATACTTGGGTAGAACTTGCTTTCCTTATTCTAGAATGGAGAAAACTCAGGCAGAGAAGTAGGACAGTCACAAAAGTTATTAAAGGAAACAGTTTCCAGCTCACCGCTATCCACCAATGTAGTACTTTTTTAGTAACAAAAAGTTTTAAACATATTTAAATATGAAGAATTGTGTAACTTACAAGTGAGGCAAGAAGAAGATTGAGACAAATGTGAAATAAAGCTTTTAATCTTAATAGCCACCTCTGCTTTAACTCCTTCCAAGAAACAGCAGTTATCTTCAATACTGTCACTTAGTTCCAAAATGTCTTAACAAACAGGTAGATCTGAGTCAAAAATGGGTCATCTCTATTACCCAAAGCACCCCTTAATAAAGGAGTGCCCTAGGGTTCCATACTCACCCTACTGTTGTTTTCCATCCTTATCTATACACTACACTCTGTCCTCCATAATATTCTTATCCCTCTTTATGCTGATAATATGGATATCCTTTGAGCCAATCCATCATATTTAATCATTCAGACCCAACATGAGTCTGATCGCCACTTCCTTAATTCCTGGCTAAATAACCGTATGCTACTCCTAAACCCCTCTAAAACAGAAACTATGATATTTGGAGCTTTGCAAAATCTGAAAAAAAATTCCTAAAACCTCAGCATCACAGATTTCAATGATACTAACTACATCCTTTAAATAACTATGTTTATGGATGGACCAGATACTTCCACAACTAATTTAAACTACCAAGAAAAAAGATAAGCTCACTTTTATTCTGGTCTAGAAAATATCTTCCTATCTCTTCAGATCAGCTTGAGCTTCATTAAGCAAATGAATCCTCCTAGTTCAACTCAGAGGTGGGCCCCCATCATTGCTATAGCCTCTAAGAAAGTTATCCTCTCTAGAGTCCATTGAAAACAAAATCTGATATTTCATATCTGACACTCCCCATTTGGATCACCACTGCAACATCATCTGCAAGGACAGTTATCTCACATTCTCCTACATATTTGAACTAATCCTAGGGGGCTCTTATTTTCAAACTAGTTTATCCGGGTGCCTTCCTGATCTTGCTACCAAACGCCATAATAAAAACAGCCCTATGACTTCTACAATGTTTCTCTCTTGCCTGTCCTAACACACTGCCTATATCAAACCGCACTATACTGAACACTCCTCCATTTTTGCTCCAGACATTGGAAAACTGTTCCCCCTCACCTAAAATAAATTTCCAATATCTCCACATTCAGAGCACAGCTCAAAAGACACCTCCATCAAAAATCTACAACCAAAATTAATCCACATTTGTAGTTTCTTCTCTGTTAATAATGTTAATTGTTTCAGCTGTCTGCTGGTCTTTGTATGTACTGTGTTTGTGAATTTTTTATTTTGCTTTAATTTTTTATAATTTTGTTACCTAGGCTGTGCCAGCAAGTAGTCCATATTTATCAATGTACTAACTACTGCAGTAAACAATCTAAAATAAATTAAAAATTAAAAATGAGCTTTCTGTCAAATGTGAGGATTAGCAGAAAAAAGGTACTCATTTTTAAGTATTCAACATACTTCAATAAACATAATGTGCTCAGTCACTCAGTGGTCCAGAACAAAACACTTACAATAGTTCAGCCTCCGGAACCAAATAAGTAGGTAATTCAAATATCACAGTAAGGCTTTCTTCATCATGTACGAAAACAGTCTTTATCCCTTCCCATCTTTGGGGATATCCTCCAAGCTTCAGCTTTTGAGGGGTAACCTTTACACTATACTCACTGATCCCTGAAGACTCCTCTACTCTCACTCTTTAAATTCAGGAATCAGGCATCTGACCTTAGTAGGGACTGTGACCTTCATATGGTTCCAAAAGAAGCTGAATATTTTTTTTGTTAACCCTATACTTACTGGGAAGCCACTTTGCTTTCTGTAAGGGAAAGTGATGATGTTCAGTTTGGGGAGCAAGTGTGGAAAATGTGATGATTTTTTTTTTTTTGCATGTAGCTTCCATAAATTGTGTTTTTGGCATGAGTAAAGGGATATTATTGGTAAGGCATTTTTAGCTTTAAGAAATAAAATGTCTCTTGTTATAGCTGCTCTAAGTTCACTAAATTCATGAGTCGGATGGTTAATGTACAATGCAGTTTTAGATGGATGAAACCTTACCCATTGTCAATTGATGTGTTCCATGAAGGATAGAGTTGGGTCTAACTAGAATCATAAGTATTTTTATTTTACAACTATTGCCAACAATTGTTTGTAGCTACTTGGTATGACTTCTGCTGTCAAAATTCATGTAGCTGGACTTGGTAGGGTTCACTAAAAGTTTGGTAGAGTTGACCCACTGTAAGTGAACCAGGACGCTTTGTAGGGGAGATGCTATTTTCCTAAGCAGCCTATATTGTAACAGAGAAAGAAAGAATGACATCAGGAGACTTATCATTACATCCAGTGCTCCTTCAGCAAATGCTGATTACATTCAGCGCTCCTTCAGCAAAAGCTGGTACTTCAAAGTCAACTTACAGAAGCCACTTTCAGTGACTGTGGAGTTTACACTTTTCTCTACTACTGTGTCATCTTGGAGAAGGTATCTATAAGTCTAGAGATGTGGGAGCAATTCTCCCCACATTGGGCATGTAGAGTGACTGCCTCACTGAAAAACAGCCTGGAAGTGGATTCATTAGGATGGTTCTCAGCAAAAGAGTGGTCAGTCTATCAGTATAAAACTAGTTATCTATAATGTCAATGAAAAAAGAGAAAGAATTGGCCCTATCACTATCATCTATTGCGCAACTGTAGTAACAGTTCCTACAGAGGAATAATGACTTCCAGACAGGACAGTAAATGAGCTGCAACACAGGTATCTATCTATCTATCTAGCTACATTTATCTATTTGCATATTTATATAATCTACACCAACATGAATCATGCATGCTCAGAGGATTACCCCCTGAGCAGGCTAAAACAATATAAAGTGTTTTTGATGGGGGAGGCAAGCCTCATGTACACCCAATTCTAATTATATATAGTAACTCCAAGGCTGTATAATACTTAGGGAATGGGAGTACTCCACTACCCAAGAATCCCTGATCAGCTGCATAAATCAACCATCTTCTCTTGTCGGTCAAATGTCTGTTGATGTTGT
>NC_056748.1:846575922-846580922 GCF_019279795.1 Protopterus annectens | reverse complement strand
CAGATTGGGAACAGATTGTTCAGAGATGGAATGGTTGATTAGTATGAAGACAGCACAATATACACTCTGCTGCATACTCATGAAATTCATTGGGAGTAGGCCTGCAGCAAGTGATGTAGGTTTGAGTCTGTGTAGGAGTTTATTTATGAAACTAGTTTGGATTGGTCTAAAAGAGAAAGACTGGAGTACAGAAGTAAACCTAGACTGGTGGGGTATTGTTTACAGTGGACAGGATTGAACTTATAAAGTGTGAATCAGATTGGCTAGCTATGGTGTTGGTGGTATTTGGGAAGTTAGGGGTTGGGGAAGAGCATTTTCCTGGGTTTAAGAGTTGTTTTATGGCACTCCAGAATTTTTGTAGGTTGTTTTGATGCTTTTGCTGGGTTAATGCATAGTACGATTTTTTTTTGTCACTTCTCATTTGCTTTTTTTGGCTAAATTTCTTAACTGGCGATATTTTAGAAAGGAAGTTTGGTCTTTTGTTTTTGATAAAGTTACCAGGCTCTATCTCTCTGCTTCATGAGCACTTTAGTATCTTTTTTAGCCATATAATTGCTTTTGATTTGACATGAATTTTCCTAAACAGTGGCAGGCTGTCAAGGGTATCGAGGAATTTGTTATTAAAGTATTGGACCACGTTGCCTAATTGGAGATGTTTTAGAGGGGTCCAGTCACACTGATGTAGTAGGAGTTAAAGATTTTGGTTGAGAAATTTCTTTTGCTGTGGATATATTTATATGGGATATATTTAGTAGGGCATATTTTGTGCCGAAGAAGATAGGTGGGCATATGCTCATTAAGAGTGTAAAGGAGGCAGCCAGAGTGGTGGCATAGGGAATGCCTGTTAGTAAGTGTCCAATCCAGGATGGAATGTTTGTTACTGCACTTGTCGATTCTGATTGTGGAGCTAATTATTTGAGAAAAAACAAAGAGGTTAAAGAAGATGGTTTGGCTGTCAGTGGTGCAGGTGGACCAGTCTAGGTTGAAGTCTCCTAAGATAATTGTATCTTGGTTAAAAATTGAGGCAGCACAATAGAGAAGGTTTTCGATTATGGTGGTATTGTTAATATATAAGCTGCTATAAAGATAATCCTTTTATTATTGTTTAGTTGGAGATGGGAGACTAGTATTTCTGAGTCTGTAAGATCAGGAGAGATGCTTTCTATACGTTCCAGGAAAAGTTTATCTTTGTAGATAATGGCTATGCAACCACCACATTATATGTATATGTATATGTTTATATATATATAGACAGATACACACACACACACACACACACACACACACAGACACACACACAGACACACACACACACACACACACACACACACACACACACACACACACACACACACACACACACACACACACACACACACACACACACACACACACACACACACACCCACACACGCACACATGCACACACACACACACACACACACACACACACACACACACACACACACACACACACACACACACACACACACACACACACACAGGAACTAAGTCTATTTTAAAGCAGCATCTCCATACTAAGGATATGATATTTTTACACCCCAACCCAAATGTGCATATTTATAACTGTAGCTTTGCACCCAATTTAAGAGCCCAGTTTTATAAAATAAAAAAGCAGTATACTTCATTTGTCCTTGCTGCCTTTTTCTTCATTCCCTTACCTCCCATCGCCTCTTCACTTTGAACAAGGTAGTGATTATTTTAAGTACGGGAGGTCAAATAAATATAACAAATCAAGATTTTAATCATGCCTGAAAGTTGAGCTTCTAAGAGTATGATCCCTGCTGAACAGCAGCAATATTTCAAACTTCATGAATATAACATTTTCCATACCCGGCTGCAAATGACAGGCAGGATAACTCAGTTGTTGGCATGAAATGAAATGAAACTAAGCAGCTCCTTCATGCCTGAGTAACAAGAGCGGTAATGAAGGACTGACGTCTGTGTGCATATTATATGTAACCAAAATATCAGTTTTATAATTTGCCTCTAAAACCCTTGATCTTCAGAAGCCCTAAAGCAGTTATCTTGTGATTCAGACCCTTAGATATTGAATCATCAAAGGAGTGTTTCTTCCGGTTCACAGTGCTTCCAACATAATCCTAATGTGTAACTCATCAGAAAATCAGTGTTTTGATATCTCTGGACACTTATCTTGTTGAAACACATATATTATGTGTCTCATTACGCATATAATGTCTGATGCTACATCAGAGCAGTGACAGTAGAAACACGGTTAAAAACTCTTGTCAAGTAATCACAGTGGCTAATCCTGCAGTTGTCCATTCAGGAATCTCATGTGATCAGCTAAGCTGTGAAAAACTGAAGGACTTGAAGAAAAGCTTGTTTAGGCACTTAGCACAGATTCAGGAAAAGCTGAATGGACATTCAGAAAACTCAAAGTGCATCACTACAGAGATTTCCATTTTTTTATAGAAATAGAGAACAATGGAGGATGTTCTGAGTTCTGCTGTGAATCAGCAGAGCCAGACAGCTATACTTCTAGGGCAGTGAATTGTAATGTAGTGTAATGTGTTTATGTAGGCAAATAGGTGACAGATGTTTGTGGTGCATTATCTTTCCACATATAGAAATTGTGATTCCCAGCAAAACTAGACTGAGGATAGTGAGATCAGGAAATATCAGTTTAAACCTCTCTGTAATTGTCTTCAAATGTAAAAGCAATAAGTCAATGCCTGATTCTCACAAACTGCTCAGTTCAGGGAGGAGATTTGCTGCATTTTATCTGTTGACCCTTTATTTACACAGTTTCTGCATATTCTAAGAGCTATTCATATTTACAGACTTGAGCAAATACTGTGCTACGAAAGGAATGCATTAAAGTATCACAGACATTTATATGCTTTACCACATAATGAGCTATGAAAAGAATGCATTAAAGTATCATACACATTTATATTATTTTCCAGTATGAGTTATTTCAAATTACCCTATCCCATTACCCTTTCATACTTATCATTTGTTGAAAATACACATAAGTGCATACTTCTAGATGTAATATAAGGAAACTGTAACTGATCTATACATATGATAAGCTTAAAATATTATGTAATTAAAGATGAAAGCATATTAAAATATATGCAGAAGTTATATGAGAGAATTTGATGCGCATGGAATTAGTTCTGTTAGGCAAGCTCAAAGTCATATGCAAAGATGTTTATTTAACCTCTGTGTTTTTTGCTTGGCACAGGGCAGACATAATGTGTATTCATGTGAGCTGTCACTTTTTTTCATTAGATGATACTGTCTGGTATCATTCACTTTCCCTTCCTGTCTTGTCTGGTGTCAATAACCTGTCCATTTTCCCTGCTGAAACAAAGTCAAGGTGCTAGGAGTGAGATAAACTTGTAGTTAGATTCTGTACTCAATGCATGGTATGAAGTCAAACTCCATGCTCAGTGCATAATATAGTGCAGTACCTATGCTCCCTGCACAGGATGTAGTCAGACCCCATGCTCCATGCATTATGTAGTACAGTACTGCCCTCTATCTATAGAATGTAGTCAGACTTCATGCTCCATACAGGATGTAGGGCAGTACCTGTGCTGCCTGCATAGAATGTTGTCAGACTCTATGCTCCATGCATGGCATAGTGCTATGCTCCCTGCATGGTATGTAGTCAGTATCCACTTGCCATTCATGGTATAGTGCAGTACCTGTGCTGCATGCATGGAATGTAGTCAGACTCCGTGCTTAGTGTAAGATATAGTGCAGCACTTGTGCTCCCTGCATGGTATATAGTCAGACTCTGCACTCCAAGGATGGTAGAGTGCAGTACCTGTGCTGCATGCATGGAATGTAGTCAGACTCCATGCTTAGTGTAAGATATAGTGCAGCACTTGTGCTCCCTGCATGGTATATAGTCAGACTCTGCACTCCAAGGATGGTAGAGTGCAGTACCTGTGCTGCATGCATGGAATGTAGTCAGACTCCATGCTTAGTGTAAGATATAGTGCAGCACTTGTGCTGCCTGCATAGTATATAGTCAGACTCTGAACTCCATGGATGGTATAGTGCAGTACCTGTGCTGCATGCATGGAATGTAGTCAGACTCCATGCTTAGTGTAAGATATAGTGCAGCACTTGTGCTCCTTGCATGGTATATAGTCAGACTCTGCACTCCATGGATGGTATAGTGCAGTACCTGTGCTGCATGCATGGAATGTAGTCAGACTCCATGCTTAGTGTAAGATATAGTGCAGCACTTGTGCTCCCTGCATGGTATATAGTCAGACTCTGCACTCCATGGATGGTAGAATGCAGTACCTGTGCTGCATGCATGGAATGTAGTCAGACTCCATGCTTAGTGTAAGATATCGTGCAGCACTTGTGCTCCCTGCATGGTATATAGTCAGACTCTGCACTCCATGGATGGTATAGTGCAGTACCTGTGCTGTATGCATGGAATGTAGTCACACTCCATGCTTAGTGTAAGATATAGTGCAGCACTTGTGCTCCCTGCATGGTATATAGTCAGACTCTGCACTCCATGGATGGTATAGTGCAGTACCTGTGCTGCATGCATGGAATGTAGTCAGACACCATGCTTAGTGTAAGATATAGTGCAGCACTTGTGCTCCCTGCATGGTATATAGTCAGACTCTGCACTCCATGGATGGTAGAATGCAGTACCTGTGCTGCATGCATGGAATGTAGTCAGACTCCATGCTTAGTGTAAGATATAGTGCAGCACTTGTGCTCCCTGCATGGTATATAGTCAGACTCTGCACTCCATGGATGGTAGAATGCAGTACCTGTGCTGCATGCATGGAATGTAGTCAGACTCCATGCTTAGTGTAAGATATAGTGCAGCACTTGTGCTCCCTGCATGGTACATAGTCAGACTCTGCACACCATGGATGGTAGAATGCAGTACCTGTGCTGCATGCATGGAATGTAGTCAGACTCCATGCTTAGTGTAAGATATAGTGCAGCACTTGTGCTCCCTGCATGGTATA
>NC_056748.1:846463422-846570922 GCF_019279795.1 Protopterus annectens | reverse complement strand
TTATTTCATCCATGAACTAAATTATGAACATAATGGTGAGGAATAACATTTCAATATCTCTTACATGGTCTAGTGCATACATGCATTTAAGGAGTTCTGTAAAATGTGGCAAAATTACATTATTTCAAAAACTACTTTTAAAACACCTGCAATACCAAAAAACATAATCTTAGATTTCTACATGCACTATACCTGAAATAATAATGTCTTCCCAATGATCTTCTGTAAGGAATATTGATCCTGAGTAGAACAAGTCCTAAATAATTTAATCTAACATGCTAAGATTTGCTTCTTTCACTAGCAAAAATACAGATGAATGTTTTGTCAGCATTAAACAAAAAGTGCAGATTAACTACATAGAAAACTTGGCACTTTCACTGGGAGTGCATACTATTTATGATTAGTAATAAATTGTAATTATTGGACCTCTAGATCAATAAATACTGAGGTCAGAGCCTAAGCAGTTATTCCTGAAACATGCTACAGTCCCTGAGGCATTATTAATGTGATTTTATAGTGCTAAAGAACTAGAAATAAATCGATCTTAGTTCATTCACGAGCTTGTTTAGTGTTGTCTTTAAATGATCACTGAAACTGTCTATGACTGTGTTTTAGAGAGCTGCTATTTTGTTATTTTTGATTTGCTTGCCCTTTATATTTCTGCTACTAATGTAAATTCTAGTGCCAAGAAAAGCTTTTCTTCGGAGTGGTTCATCAAAGTATTTGGCTTTGTTTTTGTTTTTTTTTTTTTCTTTTTTTGAATAGTTAAGTGAAAGAAACACAGTTTCAAAATGCAGCAAACCAAGACCATCAGTCTATTGCTTGGAGTAATCTTTAGCAATGGCAGTGGCCAACACCTTGTAGGGTCTGGAAGGTTGAAAGCAAAGTCTGGTGTAGTTATTGGTAACAGTTCCAAAGTACTATAAGTCATTTATGATGTCAATGACAAATTTAAGAAAAAAGTACATGGAATTTATTATACACTGGTGTTGGGACAATATAATGCAATCCAAACAACACTTAGTGACATGCAGTCATTTCTAATGCTGGCATCTTGTTTTGATAGTTTTCCTTTTAAAGCTGTACGGGAACGAGCATCTAACCAAGCCTTAGCATTTATTGCTAACTAAGCAATAACCAATGACATGGTGCGGTATACTGAAGATTTACCCAAGGTTGGCGTGATTAAATAAAGCCAACCATGGGTAAATTTCAATATACCACAACCACGGAGTTGGTTATTGCTATTATACAATGACATTATTTTAGAAAAAAAAAACTTAATTTTCTTAAATAATGTCTTTGTATGACAGCATGTTACTGTGTTACTGTTCTTCCGCCGGTGGTGGTAAAATGCTTCCTTGTGTTGATGAACTGCGCATGCGTATGGGTCTTGCATTCCCACACATACCCAGTACATCAATGCTTTGAAATGGAAGCAATGGAGAAAAGAAAGTCTCTGTTGCTTCAGTTTTTTTTTTTTTTTTTTTTTTATTTATTAAAAAAAAAAAAAAAAAAAGGCTTTGGACACTTTATACCAATGGGAAAAAAGTCCGGGCGACCAGACCTTTTTCTATTGGTATATTGTGGGATTTACAATGGGCATGCTGGCCAATCAGCATGCACGTTTTGGAATATTAATAGGGGGGTCATTGTATAATTGCTGATATTTAATTTGTTTATACTAGAGATGGCAAACAATGACATTTTAAGTGTGTGGTAAACAATGAAGTTCAAGTGTGTGACTCTAATTCTGATATGTTTTCTCAATATTCAGAATAAAGTACCATTTCAAATGAACTCACTTCATCTGTAAGGGAATATGAAGACAGTCTGGTTGCTAGGAAACAATACAAGGGTCCATGTGACCTTGCAGACTGTTCCAGTAGCAATATTCTAGTTCTGAATGAAAGCAACCTCTATTCCTAGACATGAGGTAGAGACAGAAATTCAAGAGAATGTAGCGGTTTGTTGTTAATACAATTTGCTACAGTGCCCACTTATCAGGGAAGAAATTTTGAGTTTCTAATAGAGGAAAATAACTGGTCAGAGGTGAGAGGAAAACAGGAATAAGAACTACCTGTCCTAGGAGAATAGTGAGACTTTAAGCTAAATGGAGTGCACAGCATTAAGTCTTTTAGATATGTCACTTTCACCTGTTCAACATCAAATTTTGTCTGGAGTATTTTCCTTACTTCCCATTCCAGTTAACGGCTATATATTTAGTTACTCATTTAATACAAAAAAAAAAAAAAAATTAGAAAATCCTCATAGCATAAAAACAGAAATACAGCAGTGGATGAAGACACTGACTAGTTCATCCTGCAACAGCATATTCAAACATAGCTGGGAAAGATTCTTCAAATTCTGTGCTTAAATGTGCATGCACGTTATTTGGCATGTAAATCAGTTTTTTTATATCCGCTGAACATGCAGCTTCTGTAATAACATTTGTGAGATTCTTGTGCCCTAACATATCATCATAGTCAATGCATTCTGCTAAAATAATGACTGTTAAGAAGAACATCTCACACTAAATAAGTTACAACAGAATTGATTAATCATTTGTTAACCAGGTAAAAGGGTAGGGCCCTTGGACCCTTTACAGGCACAATCTGAGCCCACAATTGAAAGGTTAAATGCAATACAGATGCAGTAGTAAAAAAACAAACAAATTAAGGTAATATTGTCGAAACCAAGATTAAGCAACAATAAGAAAATAAGTTTATGAAACAACTATGCAATGAAAAAATTATAGTAAATTAGATTCTAAGCACCTGTAATGGTGAATAAGTCTTTTAGTCTGCTGAAGCATGATGATAGAAATGATTGAATATTGCTGCATCTGAATTCAAATATTGCAGTATTCATTTCAAGAATACTTTATGCTCTGCATAAATGAAAAAAGTAATCTACCAGTATAGAAAGGAAGACCTATTAAATATAATACTTCTTAAATGAAAACACTGGCACAAGATTGTGCTACTTATCTGAGAAATTATGCATTTTTATGTAAGATAATGTATATCAAGATGACAGAAGTGTTCTCTGCTTGGGTATTGAATCTACATACACTAAATAATGGCATCATTTTGGTTGCTATGAAAAGCACAGGGACAATAAGACGCCCTAGCTAACATACCTTTAAGCAGATACACACAATAAGATGCCCTAGCTAACATACCTTTAAGCAGATGCACGCAATAAGACGCCCTAGCTAACATAGCTTTAAGTAGATACACACAATAAGATGCCCTAGCTAACATACCTTTAAGTAGATACACACAATAAGATTTTATTTATTTATTTATTTAAATAAATAAATAAATAAATAAAAAATAAAATAAAATAAGATGCCCTAGCTAACATACCTTTAAGTAGATACACACAATAAGATTTTATTTATTTATTTATTTAAATAAATAAATAAATAAAAAATAAAATAAAATAAGATGCCCTAGCTAACATACCTTTAAGCAGATACATGCAATAAGATGCCCTAGCTAACATACCTTTAAGCAGATACACACAATAAGATGCCCTAGCTAACATACCTTTAAGCAGATACACACAATAAGATGCCCTAGCTAACATACCTTTAAGCAGATGCACACAATAAGATGCCCTAGCTAACATACCTTTAAGCAGATACATGCAATAAGATGCCCTAGCTAACATACCTTTAAGTAGATACACACAATAAGATTTTATTTATTTATTTATTTAAATAAATAAATAAATAAAAAATAAAATAAAATAAGATGATCTAGCTAACATACCTTTAAGCAGATACACACAATAAGATGCCCTAGCTAACATATCTTTAAGCAGATACACACAATAAGATGCCCTAGCTAACATACCTTTAAGCAGATACACACAATAAAATGATCTAGCTAACATACCTTTAAGCACAGGGACAACACGATGCCCTAGCTAATGTACCTTTAAGCAGATACACACAATACGGTGCCCTAGCTAACATAGCTTTAAGCACAGGGACAGTAAGATACCCTAGCTAACATACTTTTAAGCAGATACACTCTTTTTGATTGAAAATGCTCACCTCCCAGATAAAGCAGGGCAGCACATGACAGCACTGATTACTTAGCCAGTTGTCAAGACTAGCCTTAAAGGCAGACAAAGTAGAACTTTGCTTAAAGAGTAGTGCTAACATATTACATAGGCTGGAAATTTGCTGAATTAGGAAGCGATATCCACCTCTTGGAGAGTGGGCAGGAGGTGGGTGTCCATGTGAGGTGGGTCCACTATGGGTCCCTATCACAATTATTCATTTAACCATTTACAGTTCAAATGTTAACACAGGAGCTCTTATATATTTCCACACACAGACTGATTGATGCCCAAAATGATCATTCATCCAATATATTCAAGGATTACATTTTATTATAATTTATACTTGATTGTGACCCTTTTACCAGTAAAACTTTAACAATTCTAAACCATGGTTGCTTTACTTTTAAACATTCTGCACCACTTTCATAAGTCTTTCTCAGCTGTGCCATAAATAATAAACTGTAATTTTCTGTGTAGCTGAAGGTTATAATTCAGGGTTTTAACTGTCTCACTGTTCATTGTTTTAGGGGATCCATAGATGATGGTTCAAGCAGAGAACACTTCTGTCATCTTGATATACATTATCTTACATAAAAATGCATAATTTCACAGGGCCTAATCAATAGAAAATATTATTACATCATTTAAAATACTGTTAGGCATATCTTTCAAAGGTTTTTCCAAAAAAAAATAATTACATACTCAAAAGGGTGTCTCACTGTCCATTGTTTTTGGGGATCAATAAACGATGGTTCCTTTAATAAAGCATGTCGAGATCAAGTGTCTTTAAATTAAGTGTGCAGTTGATTGAAAAGGAGGTGTTTACTCTTTAGGTTTTTCCAGCTAAAAGTTATATCTGCCATTCCAGTTCCTTCTTCTCTATTTTGTCATTTTTAATGCCATCCAGATGGTCGTGGTTGATTCTATCCATCATGTAACATTTAAACATTCTGTGTCCTCAGGATTCTTTTGCATGCTTGGTCAATAGGTTGGTGATGATCTTTTATTGGATGTCAGAAAATCCAAGTTGAAATGCTTGAGAGAAATCAGTTAAGACAAAGAAAATAAAACTTTTTCAACCAAATAGTTTTCCTTATTAAGAAAATTGATATTATGCCAAGCAAAAGGAAACACTCAAACCGCATCAGCTTTACCCAGGACGCTAATGAAGACTGTTGTATCTGCATGTTAGACCCAGGGGATGCTTTACTGCTGTAAATTCTGCTCTTCAGAAATTTTTGACTCATGAGAGAGTACACATTGTTTCTCCCTCTTACTGAAATAGTATGTATGTGTAAATCATAGTCTTGTATTTTAATTCACAGTTTTAGCAAAATTGTTTACTCCTATGAGATGTTAAGCCTTAGTCATTAATTATTGAAATTTTTCCATAAACATAGTTACTGGTAAATGTCTGCATAGTCTGGTGACTTAATCTACAGGAGGAGGTCAATAGTGAGAAAATTGTCTCTGCTATGGTTTTTGCTTCAATGCTTTTATATTGTGCTCATCTTTTACCTGCTTAAAGTTGCACTCTGTGTCTGCCTCATCCCCCATTAACATGTTAAGCTAACGTTCTGAAAGAGCTCCAATACTGCCTTTATTTGATTGGGTAGTTCTTTAGCTGGCTCCCATTTCTAGCACATTGTTACCTCCACCCATTATCTTTTATCCAAGACTTGGAGAGATGTGGAACTGTGACTAACTAGCTTTTCAAAAAAATAAATAAATAAATAAATAAATAAATAAATAAAGGAAAGAGAAATTTTTGAGTTACATTTTCTGACCTGTGTGGTAATACTACTTTGTACTTTTCTGCGCTGTTCGATTTGCATTTTTAAGTTTGTTCTGGGACCTTAGTCTTGTATTTTTATTACTAGCTGTGGGAAGATTATGTTTCTACATTATTCTGCAGTTGTATTTTCACAAGCAGAATTACTTGTGAAAGCTATTCGTTTGTATTTTAACCCTGCTGGCCCATAGTCTTGTAGTTTAATTCAGAGTTGTGGCACAGCTGTGTACTCCTGCAAGATTCTGAGCCTTAGTCATTTATTATCACATTTTTCCATAAACAATGTTACTTGCAAATTTCTGCATAGTCTGGTACCTTAAACTGTAGCAGAAGATCAATAGTGAGAGAATTGTCTCTGGAGCAGTTTGTGCTTCAGTATTGTTATATTCTGCTTTTCATTTACCAGCTTAAAGTTACATTCTGTGTCTGCCCTATCCCCCATTAATACATTAAGCTAAAGTTTCTAAAAGAGCTCCAATATTGCCTTTATTTGGTTTTATGCCTCTCTAGCTAGCCTGGTTGTTCTTCATATGCCTCTCACCATTTTGCTGCTGTTGTTTCATAAGGTTGTATCTCTGGCCTCCACCCCTTATGATAATCTGATTTCTAAAGTCCTTCTCTCTCCTCTTTCATTGCTATTGACTGCTGTATTTTATACATTTATACATTCTTCCCACCCATTGTTTTCCATATATCCATGATACTGAGTGCCCTCCCAGCAAACCACTATTACTCTCGGTAAAACTCCTTTACTACATATTGTCTTCTGCTCATTTTCCAGGAGCTCAACAAAGCTTGAAGTCCCAGCCTGCCTTCTGGAAGTGTTCACTTGTATCCAGTGCCATCCAGGCAAAGTTAAGCACCTTTGATTGTTAAATTGCACTTACATTGTTTGAATGATCACTACTGTTTCTTTATTTTATGAGAGCATTTCACTGTTTTTTTTGATTACCTCTCTATAGACTGGGAATCCTACACAGCCTCAACTATAAAGGCACAGAGATTCCTGGACTTCATAAATACAAACACCCTTGACCAATTACACCAACTAGAAGATCCAACATATGGGACCTTGTGCTTACAAGTATGGTAGAATGCTGCACTAGGGGGTCCTCCCTGGTAAGGTCCACTCATAAAGCTATCTTCTTCAAAATCAAAATCAATTCTGTAATCCCATTAATACCAGTAACAGTTAGGTACTATTTCAAGGCAAATTACTTTTTATTAAGTGATGGACTGTGAAAATTCATCATCCCTCCAAACCCAGAAAACACAGCAGCCTATTATGAATTATTCTTAGAAACTCTGTACAACCATGTCAGTGACTGCATAGAGGCTGCTGTACCTAGGAAAAGTAACCCCGGGACAGGCCCCAGAAACAAACCACTCTAGTGGCATTCCAAATTAAAAGACATATACCACAAAAGGAAAAATATGGCAAAAATCAGGAAGGGTAATTCCCATAAAGATAGAAATTCTCTCTCATCAAAGTAACTAGGCAACTAAAAAGGCCAATTAGGTTAAGCAAAGCCATCTTTGAAGTTAAGATATCCTCTCAAATGAAAGGTAACCATAAGGCCTTCTACAGCTATTTCAGAAACCTCAAGGACATCACACAGCAATGTGCTGAACTGGTGGTTAATGGTGCCACATTCATTGAGCCTGGTGATATAGGAACCTGTTAGCAGATAAATTCAGTTCAAACTTTACTCCCCTCTCACCCCTAACCATCCCTGCAAAAATATCAAGAAACATAACCCCTCCAACTGTAGCTAGGGAGCATGTACTGGCTGCAGTCACTAAACTCAAGAACACAGCCACAATGGGCCCCAGTAACATCCCAGATTAATTCAGTTCAAACTTTACTCCCCTCTCACCCCCAACCATCCCTGCAAAAATACCAAGAAACATAACCCCTCCAACTGTAGCCAGGGAGCATGTACTGGCTGCAGTCACTAAACTCAAGAACACAGCCACAATGGGCCACAATTACATCCCAGGATGCCTCCTGAATAGTCTAAAATATAACTTATCAGGACCCCTGGAGTCACTATTTGGCTAGAGTCTTAAAATAGGATTTGTACCACATCTGACTAAAGCATTTGATACAATACCTGACTTGACATTGTCAACAAACTTAGGGAACTAGGTATAAACCCCTTTATACCACTCTGTATAGGTGGCTGATTGATCGGACCCAAGGCTCTGTGCTGGGCTCACTTCTCTCTGGCATCTACTTCTTCGATGTCAAAGCCAATGTCCAAAGCCTTTGGCCAATGAAGTTTGCAGATGACTGCAAACTGGGAGCAATCATTGAATCCAATGTGGATAAGAACACCCTTCAGTTAGGTCTACTACAGAGAAACATCTGGTACCAAAGCCATAGCTTAAAACACATTATCAAGAAACACATTATAGTACCTTTTGTGAACTCTACCACCTCCGGTAACTGCCATCAGTAAAACACCATTAAAAGATGATTCACTTGTCAGGAAACTGGGAAGTTATGTAGATAGGAACCTATCATTCAACCAACATATGTCCAAGGTAGTAAGAAAATTCTTCTATGTTGCTCAACTTATTAGCAAGGGCATGGAATCTAGGTTGAAAGATGTCATCATACCTTTGTATTCATCACTCATCCTGCCCCTTCGGTATGTACCTGACCAGACACAAGCAGGGACTGGAATGTCCACAAAGCATCCTTACAAAAGGAATACAGGGAGTATATGCAATGTCCTATGCTGATCATCTCAAAGTGCATTCTCTTTACTTCTGAGAGGTGATCTTTGCCTGGCATACACAGCATCCCTAGACCCTGTTTTTATGAACCCTTTGCACATCCATAAAACAAACACCATCAGAACTACTAGATTAAAAGACCTAAATTTTGCTTGTGACATAAATAGGACATGTTTGGAGAGACAGGTATGTTTCTCAGAGAATTCCCATTCTCTTGAACAGGGTCCCCATCCATGTGAAACATAATTCCTTTCTATCCATTTTAAATACAGTTTGGACGAATGAATGGGTCTCTGATGTACAGAGACAGTCAGTAAATTGCTAGCTATATAAATCGAATGTGTAGGTCACATTTGGGTTGCACGGCTAAGCTTATAAGGGCCCTAGTGGTCTTTAGCCTAGTATACACTTATTAACCTATGAATTTATGAAGAATATCTGGACTTGGAATGCTAGATAGTATATGAGAATTCTACTTAGGAATCATAACAAAGTTTAACTTTAAAACTAAATGTAACATGCCTGATAAAGAAGTAAAATCTAGAAAACAAAAATAACAATGGAGGCAATTTTGATTTGTGTTTGTGCAAGATGCTGAAGCGAGTTGCTTAAGATATGTTTCAGCACTCTGTTGTTCCTGCTTATTGTGTTGCAGCATATTTGATACAGGACATGTACAGCCCTCTGAAACAGTTCAGATTTTGGTATTACACACTGACTGATGCACATTAGACTGATAAACCGAGACAGAGCAATTAATTATGCCAAGAAAAAGAAATGTATTATACTGCAAAATAGAAGACTATTCATATCTGAGGACCTGTCAAAAGAAATTCAAAGAGAAAGCAGCAGTGTGCTGTGACCACATTTTTAATTGAGTCTGATGAATGTAATGCCCACAGGAACTGTCTTTTCAGTTGGTTGTTTAAAATATTGTCTTTCTCAAACTGAGAGTGGCTGGGTTCCATGTGATCTTATAATAACAGACCTTTCTGTGGTGCATTGTCAGAAGCATAGTCTTTGGCAGTACAACGTGTAGAAGTAAAGTAGTATGAAGCTGAAGCTCATGGCTGCGTGTTTCTGCCAATCTTTAGACCTATCCTCAATTTCCAGTGTAAACTGAATAATATTTGAACTTATAAATTTCACTTGAGGAATGTTCAACTTGTCAATCCTTTTCTCCACACAGAAATTCACTGCTAATGTAGTTAGCCTATGTACACAAGCAGCTATTCCATGTTTATGGGATTTTTCCATTTCTTCCACTAATTGGTGACCATGAATGGAGTTAGTTTAATTAGGCAAGGGGTGTTCAGAGAATGCAAAAATGTCCTTTTCTTCAGAAGATTTATTGAGCTGATATATGAAAATTCTGCCAGATGGAATGTAAGGAAATGTAGGGGAAGACCGTGTGTATCACTGACTTAAACAAATACAGACAAATGAAGAAGCACAAATACAAGAATTAACTCAGTGCATCATTGTATTGGAGCACATCAGCAAAGCTAAGAGTGTGTCCATCACTATTAAGAATGAACAATTGTTGGAGTTTGAGGTCTTTGCCTCGACTAGTAGAAATGGATATATCAGGTCAGGTATGCATTAAATCTGCTTGGAGGTAACAGTGGATAAGGTACACAAGTTTTTGGGGTGTATGCAAAGCCCAACCCTTTGGAAATATATTGTAGAATAGCATCTCAAAATACTCTTGGAGTCACAACTTCTGTATAGATATTGGGAGAGTTCTCCAGCAGCTTATGGTTAAAATATCATAGGTACTTTGGCTCCTTCAATTATCAGTGAAAACAAGGTTATGCATTGCATCTGAATGGAAAGCACATGAGGAATTATCTTTAAAATGTTTGCAATGAATTGTGATGAGATATGCTAAGCTCATTAGTTTCACAAACAGTCCACAAAAGAGTTTAGAACTTTCAGATAGTATATTTGGTCATTATTAAAAAGAAAAAAAAAATGTACATTTATCTTATTAAGGAGATGTAACTCCCCTATATATATATACATATATATGGGTCTACTTTGGTTGAAAACACTTTTGGTCGAAATTCACTGGACTAAGCACACTTGACTGAAAGCTCACTTGACTGAAAACTAATTTTGTCGAAATTAATTTTGTTGAAAGTTATATATGGCCTTTTTCCCACTGTGGTGCGATCCTGGAGTTAGAATATAAAGTAAGGGGGATGGGAGGTGTAGCCCCCCACCTATTGTAAATGTTTAAACCATAGACATGTATATTGACAAGTGCAATAAGACTATATAAATTCAAACTATGTGGGGGGTGTAGCCCCCGACACCCCCCAATGTGGGGGGCTGTGCCACCCACACCCCCCATTACTTTATATTCTAACTCCAGGATCGCTCTACAGTGGGGTAAAGGCCATATATTACTTTAGAAGAAATGAGTTTCGACCAAATGAGTTTTCATTGAAGTGAGCTTTCAGTCAAGTGTGCTTAGTAAAGTCAGTTTCGACCAAATGTGTTTTCGACAAAAGTAGACCCATATATATATATATATATATATATATATATATATATATATATATATATATATATATATAGGTCTACCTTTTAACACTGACATGCTAAAACACCCTGCAACGAAATAACCGACATGAAAAAAATGGAAAAAAAAAAGTTCAAAAACACAAAACTTCACATGCCCGATAAACCAAAATTCTAACAATCAACAAAACAAATACCTTTCCCAAAAAACACACACACAACACAAGCACACCAAAAACCTTACAAACCTACACTAAACCTTACATACACAACTATCTATGCACTAACCTTAACCCAAACCCTAACCCTAACTCACTTAATCCGCCCCTAACCCTCAAGTCCATCACTATTGCACACTTACCTTACCCACACCCTAACCCTAACTCACTTAACCCACCCCTAAACCTAAACTCCGTCACTATCGCACACTTACCTCACCCACACCCTACCCTAATGTCCATCACTATCACACACTTACCTTACCCACACCCTGACCTTAACGTCCTTCCCTATTGCACACTTACCTTAACATGTCGGTGTTCTCAGCATCAGGATTCTCAACTGTCGATCTTCTCCGTTGTCGATCTTCTGGTGTCGGTGTTCTCCTTGTTGGCATTCTGCAATTTCAGCGTTATTAGGTAGACCCATATATATACATATATATATATATATATATATATATATATATATATATAAAAACTGCTTGATAAATGGTAGGGGCACAAATACTTCAGCAAGTCATCCATTTATCTCCTCTCTCTCTAGTCTTGCATTAGCTCAATCCTACGTACCTCTCCATGTGCTTATGTGCAATAATTTAGAACATGATAAATGAAGAAATATGTTGCAGCTAATAACCAGATAATATGTCTTTATTATTTACTGTCATTAATGTGTATATAGTTGTATATCAGATAGTATGTACATCATATTAGCTTTAGCTATTGATTAATGCTCGTGGTACTTTTAATGTTTTCAAGTTTTAATGTTCTCTGTTTTGGCAGTAATAAAAAAAAGAGAAAATCAACAAATCTCATGACTTGTAAGATGGTAGAGAAACAGCTTAGAGATATGCCTTGTGATACAGGTGTGATTACATGAGGAAACACATCCTTCAAGTTGCAAAACCATTCTGCTATGAATTCTTTTATCCAGTCATTCTTGAGTCTAAAGACCTTAAACAGCAGATGAAATTATTGCATTGCAACTGGAGTCTTAATTTGAGCAGGTTAGAGACCTTCTGATATATTATAAAGTTCAGTATATTAGAGGCACCTGATTATAGACAATAGCTGCCCACATAGATGGGTTGTTTAAAAACATTTTAAAATTTGGTCAGAGAAATATCTAACAATGGTTTCTTGACAACTGGGGTAACTAAAAGTCTTTTAAAACACAGAGAAAAAAAACTAGTCATGCCTCTCAACCTCTTAATGCAAAACATCTGGACAAAGCTTGACAAAATGGGGGTACAAATAGGGACATATTTTACATATTGCTCTTATAAACTTAGAAAGTTGCTACAGTAACAGGATTTGTTTTAATACACATTTTCTGAAGGATTTGAAGTCTGAAACTCAAATGTATGTCATTATTTAGTGACTTCAGTCCTGAGATCATCCCAGTGATTTGCCAGGAAAAAAGAGGAACAGGTCAAAAATATGAACCAAAAATCAGGACATTCTACAAAAATCTGTACAGTTGAGAGGTATGGTCTAAGTACTGACCAAACAGTCCTGAAAATGAGAGGCATGAGTAATCTATGCAGGCCTAAGTCAGCCTGGTTGGAGAAAGACCTAACTTGCAGGTTGAAGTGTGCATACCCCAAATCATTTCCAAGAACTCTGAGTAGTCAGTATACCTAAAACCATACCATTCAAAGTCTAGATGCCCTTATCCAGAGAATCTATCAAGTCCTGTCATAGTACTAAAGAAAGAAGCACTACTAATAATTATTATCATAATGGTACAAACTGGAAGCTAGCCTGCACAGCTTGACCACACTTCAGAAAATTACATTTGTCTTGTTATGGGCAACTTCTGTGCAGCAAAGAGAATGGTGTTCATCCCATTTACATGCGTCCTCCATAAGCAATGTTTGCCAGCAATGACATTTCAGAACTCACCCTTATCTTCTGTGACCCATAAGCCCTGAGTCATAATGTAGCCCATGAGTACATATGCAGGCAGGCTTTACACAGAAAAGGGCAGTCTAGTCTAAAGTAAAAGTAACAGCATTATTACCACCAACCAGTCAGGATCATCAGTTCTATCACTGCTGTCTTGAAAGAGATATTCAAGAACAGGCTTTAAAACGTCATTTAAAGTCCTGTACCTGAACACCTCAGTATCTGACGTCTAACTGTTAGGAATCTGTACAAAAAAAAAAATGGATCAGATGGTAATCAGATAAAGAGGTTGACCAAGTATGAGGTGATCACACAATCAGAAAAATCATGAAAGTGGTAGGATAGCCAACTACACCAGGGCAGGCCTTAATCATCCTGGTTGGCCTAAGATTCAACTTGCAGTCAGCTAGAGCTTTCTCTAGTCTCTGCGGGAAAAAATATATGAATGTACAGGGGCATACCACAGCTTAACAATATATTATGAAAATAATAATATCAACAAGAGGGTAATCAAAAGTATTTTCCAAGTTCAGCTGGGACAGGTTTTGGGTAAATTCTATAAAGTTTAGTTCATGGAATGTACATGATATAGAGAAAGCCAACAAAGGAAATTGTCTATGCCACCTATTGTATAAGCTTTTAGCCATAGTGATGTATATCTGACTGACAAAATTGATTATAGTGAATCATTACATTAGAGCAGGACAGCAAAAGTAAGCGTGTGGCCACCGCGGTTAAAAATCCGCAGTGCTCACAGTTGGTAAGGCTGTCATAGACAGAGAAGGCAAGTTTCATCTCCTAAAATCCATTGTAGGCATGGAAAAAACAAAATGTACATACCTCTCAACAGTCCAGATTTTTGCAGAATGCCTAGATTTTTGCCTCATATTTTGAATCTGTTTCTCATTAAATTTGTGGTTTTCTGTCAAATTATTCAGCACTGAAGTTTCTAAAAAATGACAAATAGCTGAGTTTCAGAGTCCCATCTTTCAGAAATTACATTTCTAAATTTATAACATCAATACTTAAAATTTGTCTTTGATTTTGGGCCTTTGTCCCACATTCCCAATTATTTTTACCTTTGTCCAGATTTATTGTGATTAGAGGTTGAGAGGTATGAAAACTTTATTTAACAATTTCCCATTTCCACCTAAAGATATGAAACTGAACATTTAAGTTTATACTAAGTTTATCTGTCATTTGAAAAAAGCATTACCTTATATTTGCTGGAGACTTGAATCAGTTAATGCACTTTGATGTGGATTATGAGAAAGTCCTCATCTAGAACACAGATGAGTAAGCATCTTGCAATTCATGACTTGATCAAAGCTGATAGGCTACAGGACCCATCTATGGTACTTAATACAATGATTTTAAATTAATTTATAAAGTGTGCAAGTCTTGGTCCAAGATTTATTTCTTCTCAGTCTAAGTCTTGCAATAGGGATCTTTCATATCCTGAAGGTATCTGTCAGGTCACACTTGAATTGCATGTAGTCTGGCTTTAGGACATGTCCATGTCATTTAAAGCCAAAATTAAAATTCAGCAAGCTACTACAAATTTTCCAAATGAAGTAATTGACACTGACATCTTATACAATATAAGATGTGATTCACATCAACTCACTACATGCCAACCACCTGGGCTACTTTGTTCTTGCACATGGAAATAGGTTTAAAACAGAAATCTCCTGTTGAGTTTGCTGCTTAATTCTTAAAGTCATTTTTGAATATTGTATATTCTACAATTAATCTCTATGCAATAAATACACAGTATGACTTAAGGAACACGTGCATTAATTAATCTAAAACTAATTTTGCGCAAGCCTGAGATCCTAATGATGTTGAAGTAAAGGGCATATTTCATTTATAAATCTAGATATTACATTTCTGTAAACATTCTACCCAAGATCCAAAATACTTATTTCCTGAAATGGACCACCTTTCAATTGTACTTTTTAGCATCTAGGCAAACACAATTTAATACTGTAACCCTCAACTTAGCCAACTGAGGAATATTCAAGTAAACACATTCAGGTAGAGGAAATTTCCTTATAATCAGCAAAAACATTTTGAAGGAATAGGAACTCCTTTTCTCTTTCTGGTTGTGTATTCTTGTACTCTCTACCCTTTATTAACTGAGTTAAAACTTTATATTTCCAGTTGTCTGTGAAAGTGTTATAGGTCTAGTATACTCAAACTCTACCATCATCCTTACAAAAAGTAGACAGGACTGCGTTCTGTCCTTTCAGCTCTTTGATGTCGTTTTTTGTGTTATTTAAAATTAGTCAAAATAAAGACCACCAGTACAGCTGAGACCAACCCACAAACATCCAAATAACTGCTAACAAAAGTCCACCATCTCTTGTTACAAAACACTAGATTTTCAAAATATATACACAAACATTAAATTGACTTTCAAATAACATCAAAAATTAATAGAGTATAGCCTACAAAGAAGTCTATTATCAGCTTCCTACAAAAAATGACATATCTACAACCACAGTTCAGTTGCTTAATATCCAATGAACTTACCTTCAATTATCCAATGTAGTCACTTAAATTTCACCCTGAATCTCTACTGAGTGGAAGAAAAAAGTGAAACTGGAGTCCCTGAACACGAATGTTGCTGTTGGCAGGCTGTATTTGTTTAATCTAGAGAATTCAGTACCTAGTGTGCTTCAGAAAATAAAGAACTTAGCTATGCTTCTATTTAGAAAGCTATCAATAAAGTTATCATTATGCAAGCTATTTTGGCATAGAAGCATAAAGATATAACTATGACAAGGTGACTAAAGGTTGTTTAGTGGCTCATGTACATGTTGTAGCTGGCATGGTGGAGAGAAAATTCATCATAAGCCTTAACCTCATCATATCTCCTTATGGAAGGGGTGGGGGAGAAGTTAGCTACACATGTTTTCTGTGGCTGAATTCACTATAGCACAGATGTGCAGGTCATTGATTACTTCATAGAGAGGTGTGGATGTATATCGCATTGCCCATTGCAAGCCTGACCTCATGGATGCTGTGTGCAGGTACAGGTGCAGAGGGACTGTAGGGCTTAATACAAATCCAGACTGTGCCAACGATAGGCCCTGCACCCAGTTTAGTTGGCTTCACCCCAGGGTATCAATGAGCCTTAGGACTGTCACCTCAGAGAACAAATGGGTTTAGTGGATGATTGGATGGTACAGGATTAATGGTCAGCAAGACGACCTGGTCAAAACAGAACAACAAAAAAATTACTATTATGCCAGACTCTAATTCTTCTTTGCATTACTCAACTAGAAATTGAGAGGTTTGAAATTGTTAATACACTCTACAAAATATTTTAAATGACTTTTTGCAGAGACCCAATGACAGTCTTTACCCTTAAAATTTACTCAAAACAAATTAAGTTCTTCTGAGAAAGGATATTGAAACATTTAACTTAATGACCAGAGGAGCAATTACTAAACGCAATGTCTTTCTTTGGGGAATATGTGTGGTGAATTAAATATTAGGCTGAACTACTAAGCAGTTCATGAAACATGACTCTCTAGTAAATTTATCACCCAGTTTTAAACCCTAAGAACTGAACTGAGTGAGGATCTCTTGTTGCCAACAGCAATAGGAATTTACCGCTCTAAAGAGACAACTAGAAATATATTCAGATATCATTCTAACAGTAGGTGGCTACCCCTATGGGTTATGACCCTTCAGAGTTTAGTAATCAGTGAAGGGCTAAATCTTAAAGCTGTCTCTTTCAGTAGGCCATCCAGAGTCAATAACATAAAGAATACAATCTAAAAATAATCAGCAATTTATTCAGATTTTATTCCTATGCTGCAATGCAAACAGTGACAACAAACTTCATCTCATGAAAAATGTATAATTGTAAGTTCTCTCAAAATGGCCAGAATCTCACCCCTAAATTTTTTTAAAAAATGTGTAAGCTTTTTCATATTTTAGCAGATGGGAAGGTGTGTAAAAAGGATCAAATACTGTATTAACTACAATTCAGTCCCAGGTTGCTGAAAAATCAGCCCAGCACAGAACTATAAAAGTGAGATAACTAAAACATTACAAAGTTGGTTTGGACAAGCAACAGCTCCATGCATGACTGCAATAATTTTATGTACAGCACAAAAAATAAATGAACATGGTTTTCCTTCAACACTGGAGTCAACTTCAGAAGGAAGACTTTACAGTTAACTGATTATAGAATTTGGTGTAATATGCATACGCATTACTCTCATTTTTAACCAACTTTATTACTGTAAACATTTGTGCATAACATACAGAAGCATGAAGCATATACTAAACACACGGCGTCAGTAATTAATAAGCCTGTAAAATAGCAAGAAAACATATACCTCACTAAAATGAGATAACACTTCATCAAAACCAAAACAAGGAAGAAGAATAATGACTTGTCACCAATAACAAGAAAAGAAAAAATCTGTACTTATGCTAAGGTATTTTATGGAATTAGTTTAAAATTAGCGCACACAGACACAGGTAGGAACACACACACCCTCAAACATCTGCAGTCTGATACACACTGACTGGCTATTCTCTATAATAGCTTACATATTCCACCATAAATTAGGTAAAGGACATTTTCCTAAAGTCACAAAATTTAAAATTAAAATTGAAAGAAAAAGGTAAAGGGGTTGCTGAAATAATGGAATAATTAGATATTAATTTTCCTATGGTACTGCAATTCATACCTTCCCTGGAGCAGGTCTATTCATTTTCCTAGGGTACTTCACAAAAGTTTATTTTAGTGATCATTTTGCCAGAAAATATCATTATAGAATCTTTCTCACTTTCAGCAGAAGTGTATTCCATAAAAAAAAAAAAATAATAAATTGTCTAAATTATCTGGTATTTTTTCTGTTTTTTTTTTTTTTTTTTTTCTTTTCCTTTTTGCAGTATTAGGTTCCCAGATCCAATGTGAACTCCTCAGATGTACGGTCCAAGCATACTTTATCAAGCAGAGACTGATTAAGCATCACCATGTCGATCAATCAAAGGTCTCCTCTAAAAAAAAGAATAAAAAACATAATAACAGTTCCTTAAGCATTTTCAGAAAGTTTTAGTTTTTGAAAGCTATGATTTTCTTTTAAAAATTCATATATTTCCAGTTTGTTTTGAACAACTTATTCAAATATTACAGAATGCAAAACTGCATTCAAAAATGAGCTGGATTAATACCACTCAACTGCCTAGATTTTTCTCTCATATTTCTGGCCTGTTTCTTATAAAAAGTGTATTTTTCTCCCAATTCGCTGAGGATTGAAGCCACTAAATAATCCAAGAGATCTGAGTTTCAGCCTTTATACCCTTCAGAAATTGCATGTTAATGCAAAACCTGTTATTCTGTCAAATTTCTAATATTGTAAAAGCAGTATTTAAAAACTATTCCTAATTTTGGATCTTTCCCCCATTATTTTTGGCTTTGTCCAGATTTCTTGAGCTAATGGGTTGAGAGGTATGATTGGATCAAGGATGTTTAAAAGTAATAAAATGATCCCCCTGGGCTGAAAAGATATGCTCATTGTAATAAGACGGGTTACAAACATGTATATCTGACTTTGATGGAATGGAATGAGTAAAGTTTGAATTATCTACAATTATCCATAGAGCTGCAACAATGGTGTCATTCATTATGATCTAACCATTTAGTCTGTGTCCACATTGCCAAGTCTCAAGAAAATGCATTTAGTGACATTAAAGGTGAAACCAAAGCTACTGTGCCTGTTGTGTATTTGTTTTTGTAACCATTTTGGAGAGCTTTCCATCTTTTACAGAAGTAATTATATTGACCAATTTGCAATCATTGAAAAGTTGTACTGTTTTCTTTTTTTTCCTGTAGGTATGTTAGCTATGCCATTTGGCTGTATTGCATTCACACATTGTATTATCTGACCAAAAGTACTTCTTAACAACTAGAACAAAATAAATGTGCTTTCTTTTATGCTTCTTTCCTTTGGCTTAACTAGGAAAAGAACCTCTAGAATGAATAATTGTAACCTCTTTCTACCTTATTTAAAGCAGACCATTGAGTTGCTCAGTGATTAACCTATGTTAATGAATCTCAGATGTTTGCACGGATAAAATATGCATGATAAGGGCTGTACGTATGCTGCTGTGACTGTAATCCTTTGAACAGTAACTTGACATGACCCTGCAGAGGGAGGGAGGGAGCTAGCAGTAAATGAAGGAAAAAGATATTTACTATTAGCTGCCATACAGACATTGTATCAATTAACATAACTGTAGTAAGCCTGGGAATGTAGACTGCATTTATTTTACTTAACATCTAGCACAAAAAAAAAAATAAATAAATACAATTGTGCTCTTAAGTTGAAGGCAACAGCAAACATAAGGGAGCAGGCTGCTACAATGGAATTAATTCGCCCTTTCGCAGCTACAGGGCTAGGGTGTGAGTCTGACTTCTAACCACTGTTTGTGTGGAGCTTGCATAGGTTCAAAGATAAATGATAGGTTAGGTGTCCTTGCAGGTCATTTTAAGCAAAGCCATTTTTCCTTTTTGTGATCACAATAACTTAGCCCATTTGGTTATAGATTGGCTATAACCTATCCATGGTCGAAAATTATATATTACTCCTAATGAGAATAAATAGGATCATACTATAGATAACCTGTGGGAACCCAGCATGAGATAAACCTAAGGAACTGTCACTGCTCATTACTAGTAGACATAGGTTAGTACTAAGCTAACTTGTGAGCCATTTTAAGCTTTTATCCCTTGTGAGACTCAAACCCTGCACCTTGTATTTGTAAGGCAAATACCTTAACCATTAGGCCACCCTCCCATGTTCGCTCTGTATCTGTGTGGGCCTCTGTGGTGACTATGGCTTATATCTGTAGTTACTGTTGCCCTTGTAAGTGAAGTTGTGGCGCATCACATTTAATTATTTAAGATGTTAGAACAAAACAAATAAAGGAATAAATAAGTAAACAAGCCACAGTGGAAGATATTAATATGCTGGTGGTATGCATATACAAAAATGCAGCATGTATAAATGTTACTGAGGCAGTAGGAAAGTAGAAGTGTAAGAAGAACACACACACACACACACACACACACACAGTCTGAGACTATACTTCACAGGTACATGCTTCTGTGATTCTGACAGCTTACAAGTAGCAAGCTTGCAACACACTCCACATTTAGAGAAACTGACAAGATAAATGGAACCTTGAAATCACACACAATTATTACTGATACAGGGTGAAAATGCACATCCAGATGAGTCAGTACTGAGGCAGGGAAGTTTGTTTATTGATAACAGTGAAATATGATAAATAAACTACAAAGCACAAACACAATTAATTTTCAGGCGCAAGTCTGAGTTTGGCTAGAATAGCAGGTGATATCTTAAGACTGCCACCAGCAGTCACATAGTACTCAGCAGACAGTTAACCGAGTCAAAGAAGGAAATATGTGATGTAACTCTAATAAGAATTTTGGACATTGGACTCTATATTAAGAAATATTCTTTGACATCTAAGAAACCTAAAATGATCCATTTTTTCAGCTTAATAGCAACATTATATTAAATACAGACTGTTATAAGTGACAGACAACAAATACTTAAGCATGTGTGAAACAAGTTTGTAAAAATTCTTGTCGATCTGCTGAAGAAACTTTCAGCAAGCACTGAAGCTATAAAATAACTGCTGAAAAGCACTTTCAGTGAATCTCTAACTACAATTTTTGTAAGGTGAACATCAGCACCCCCAATTAAATACCTATATATATTTTTTAAAGTGTTGTGTTTATGTAAATATATATATATATATATATATATATATATATATATATATATATATATATATATATATGTGTGTGTGTGTGTGTACTGAAGTTTGGGATGTGCAGAACATTATCAGACTCACCTTATTATATTTAAAATTATTATGCATAAATATCATTGCAGATCATTGACCAGACAAGAACAAAGGTTCACTACTGATTCAAGACTCCTGTACTATTATAGTGAAATACATGATTATAGGATTATACGAGGTTACTAGGCTAATGGCCCTGGGGCACTTCCAAGCCTAGCCAAGAGTTTATCCCCAAAAAAGAAACCTCAGTCAACACCTGTCACCCTTGTCAATGAGGGACAAAGGTGGGACCCCTGAGACAAATTTGTGGTTTCCCATCCACTCATCAAGGTTGCGCTCAAAGGGGTCAGCAAGGTACTCTGTTTCACATGTATGGGAAGTCTATTCAATAGATGGGGCAGGCTCTGGGAGACAAACCTGTCTCTCCAGCAGGTTTTGTTGATGTTGCATATTAGAGTTAGACCTTCTGAGTGGGTAATACGCGAGGAGTTAGACTTATGGATATGGAGCATCTCTAGTAGGGCAGGGCCTGATATTACCTTGTAGGCGAGACACAGATCACATCTGAGCAATCTGTATGATACTGAATGCAGTGATACTGATTTGAGCCTTTCCACATACGACAGGTATTGGAAGCCATGGATTCTCTTTGTGAGGTATTTCTGTGGCCTTTCCAGTTGGTGCAGGTGTTTGGAGAGGTACATGCCAAACAGGGTGCTATATTCAATTACAGGCCTAGTGAGGGAGGAGTACAGAGAGGTAATAACCTCCTTTTTTCTGGATTAACCAGGAATAATGTTCAAATGTAAATAAGCACTTATACAAACTCAAGTATACAAATTCCTATAGGAGAAAATAAATGATATGCACATTTTGGAACCGCCAAGTGTGAAGACAGGGCAGGTCATGTATTTTTCTGGCTGGGTGTGTCCAAAGGAAGTGAACTAAAGATAAAGTAATAGCAAAGCTATAACGAATACCATATCACAAAACAATTCCAGAGATGCCATGATTCCTTGTGAGATTCAAAAGTATTTACAAAGTGAAGTTGCTTCGAACCTTATTTATTTTCACGGCGACTTACTTACTTTCCTTACTTTCTTTGACTATTATTCCTTCTCTGACATTAATAAATGCAAAAAATCCTTTGTCTCAAAGAATTGTAACATCACTGCTGAAGCTGACCTTTTCTGGTAGCCCTTCCATACTTACGACATATAACGGTCTACAGTAGGGGAGCTAAGAGTTCAAAACAATTTTTTTCACAACGGAAAGAGTTTAATACATCACATCTACTCCAAGATATCTTCCATAAATAGTCAAGGCAAGAAAGTTAAGTGGTATGCAAAAAAAAAAAAAAATAAAATGAAAAATAAGTTATGTCAGCTAAACACAGGATTATCATGTCGTTCCTGAGCATATGGCTTTCACTTTCTCGACCTTTTTCTATGATGCAAATAGATTTTGGTTTGGGTTGGCCCTTGATTCTTGATTTATGCTTTTATAAGACATATCGATGTTCCATTCATATTGTCTACCATATTTATTTTGTTTTGTTTATGTTTATTTTTGCTTTTTACAGCTTTCACATCATCACATGCTTCCACCCTACCCCATCTCCACACCACATCACACTCCTCCCCCCCCCCTTTTTTCCTTCCCTTTTTTCCTTCCCTTCCTCCATTTGCACTTTGCACTCACAGCCCTTGTTGATTTTATTAGTCTGCATATAAGGGCAGCGAATATTTATCTATTTTTATATATAATATACATGAAACGTTTGTAGAACTAATCTTATTGGATATGAATTTTGGAATAACTTTTTTAGCGTGGAAATGTTTTGAAACGATTTACATAATTTTAGGACAATATGATTATTTTTGTCTATATAAGAAATGTTTTTAATGTGGACTAATTGAATTGATTACATATATGGTCTGATGAAATTTTGAGAAGTACTTGCAGTATTTTACTAATTATGACCATTTTAGAATGTGAATCTGTCTTTTTAAATTGATATAAATTGTTTTTGCCTGCCCAATTACTTGTTAATTAGGGCGTGTTTTCTATATATAAGGACAAGGTTTAGTTCTGTTTAATGTAACCTGATGAAGCGCACTAGTTAAGTGCGTGAAAGCGCTTGTTCTGTTATGAAATAAATTTATTGTTTTATTCATCGTGGTGGTTCCAGTGATTTGTCAGATTATTCTACCATACTTCTTCGCTGGTACCTTTGGATGGTCGTGCTGGGTTTGGTGCTATTGGAATTCGCTTGTTTGTTCTTGTTCCTGGCTAGCCGACACGCGATGGAAACACCAAATATTGAACTTGACTATGTCCCTGAAAATACTGGTGATGTTGTTAACTGGAATGAGTTGTTCCATCAACGAGAGAATTCTCTCCTGAATTTTGATACCAAAGGTAATACTCCATCAGCGGTAAATACAAATATTGAAAATTTGCAAGAATTCTATGGAGCGTTAAGGAGCCTGGAAAATGATCTCTATAAGCTCCATAGGCTTATTTGGCAGAGGAAGCACCTAGAGGCGTGCTTGCATTTCAAAGTCATCCCGCGAGGCATGCGCGTCCTCTGCATGCCGAGCTATGGGGAGCCTCATCCGGAGCTCCTACGGAGATGGCAACAACTAAACCTAGACCTCGGCAACAACTACATCAAGTTACTTATTGATTATTTCCAACCCATAGAGAATGAACTTATCAGCAAAGTTGAAGGTGAGCACAAGAATTTGACTCTACTGTATAAAAGTGACTTTTGCATGTCCAAATTGAACAACATGTTGAAACAACTAATGTTCTACAGTAACAAGCTAGAACAAATTAAGCTTAGGAAGCTTAAACGGGACTGTGGTGACTTTCAATCCGGCCACATTTTTATGTGGCCGAGGTTTAATGAAGCGGTTGCCTCAGGGGAAACTAATGAGCAGACCAATGTAGTTTCTAATGGCACAACCAGTACGACTAACCGAACTGAATCGGTTAACAATGTTTCTAATAGTGTTGTCTCCACTTTTTCTCAATCTGAAGTGGATATTGCTTTGTCGACTTCTTCTATACCATGTAATCAGCAGGGCTTAAAATTAGTAACGGGAGGAGCAAGACCTAAGGATGGTGTACATCAGTTGAACATTGCCCCAGAAGCAGCGACTGCTTTAACCTTCCCGCTTCCTTACAAGCACCGAGCACAGGCGCGCTCGACAAGCAGAGGAAGGGGCAAACGCAAGATGTCGGGCGAGAATCGGGATACCAGGAAGAAGAAATATTAAATACATTATATTTTAATATGTCATCTCGAGCCTTAACTGAAACAGAATGCTCAGTACTAAACAGGGGACTTTCTTTCATTCCCTCTAGAGGGAGCGAACTTTCTGATACCCTTATCATGCTCCGTAAATTCACCAGAAAAGTGGCCCTTAAGCTCCTATATAAAAATTCTGGTAACGATGAATGTACGTACAATGCTACAGCTTTAAAAAGAAAGAGTACTTTTGTGCCACCTCTACCAGGCTCTATTGAGTGTTTTCAACGAGCCTGTGAACATGATTTTTATGTTTATTATAGAGAGAAGCGACACAGAAGACTATTTGTGAACTTGAATAATGCACAGAAACATGGCCTGGATTCTTTATGTAATGATGACAGTCTGGTATTTAGACCGGCTGACAAAGGGGGGGGTGTTGTAATAATGGATGCTAACTTTTATAATGACTTGATGAAAGAGATGTTAGAGGATGATATGGCCTATTCGCTAATAAGTAAAATAGAAGCTGCATCGATTATTAGAAACGTTCATGATACAATATATGATCTCTTAATGTCTAGATGTATTGACAAGTGCTTATATGAGTTTCTTGATATTGAGGCCCCGTTGATTCCTATAATTAAAGGGCTGCCTAAAGTGCATAAAGGGGTATATCCCCCGCCCCTGCGGCCGATAGTATCTGGAAAACTTTGGGTCACCGAGCATGCTTCTCAATATGTACAATCTAAGTTAGGTCCATTAGTAGGAATGGTACCTACCATCCTAAAAAAATCATTTAAATTGTTGGAAGATCTTAAAGATGCTTCCTTACTTGGAAAAATGAACTTAGACACCCTAATGGTCACATTAGATATAAAGAGTTTATTCACGAGCATACCCAACGAATTTGGTATTGAGGCTGTTAGGAGTTGCCTAAATGAATGTGATAGCATCGATAATAATGATCAGCTAATTATTTGTACCTTGTTGGATTTGATATTAAATAATAACATCTTTATGTTTCAAGACAAGGTGTATAGACAAACATGGGGGGTAGCCATGGGCACCCCCTGTGCTAATGCCTATGCGAATATAGCAGTCTACCAATGGGAGAGGATGTATATTTTTAATGACAAGAATTTCATTGCTAACGCCATTCTATACAGGAGATTTGTCGATGATATCCTCCTTTTTTGGAATGGTAGTGTCGAATCTCTGCATGACTTTGTTAAGTACATGGGGTCAACTACATCCTTTCTCAATTTTACATATGAGCTCTCTTTCACCAGTGTTAATTATCTTGATGTAGCTATAACCAAGAATGGTATGAATGAGATTACAACCTCCCTATATAGAAAGCCGTGTTGGAGGAATGGCATACTCCATTATGAGAGTATGCACCCGAGGCATATTTTTCCTAATGTGGTAAAAAATCAGATGGCTAGAGTAACCAGACTGTGCAATAATGTTAACGATGGTGACTGTCTATTGGATTTCCAAGCAAAATGTTTTATAAAGAGGGGATATCCCACTCAGTTAGTAACGAGCTTTAGAAATAATGTTACACCTGTTCAGGGAACTTATTTAGGAAAATGTCCTTATAGACATCCCACTAGATTTTATAGGAGTATGGTACAATATGACCTTAAATACACCAATGATGTAAAATACATAAAGGACATCCTGTGTAAGAACTGGAAATTGCTTAGTATGAATAGAGATTTGTTAAAAGTGGTAGGTGAATACCCTAGTTTTAGATATAGTAACTGCCTTAATTTGAAAAGACTATTGTGTAAGGAGAAAGTGTTACATATACCTTCTGATATAAGGGTCAAGTTTAGGCAAGGAACTTTCCCTTGCAAGAAATGTTGTACTTGCAAGTATATTACAGTTGAGCAGAAATATGAAAACATGGAGTTAGGTATTATGTTCACACCGAACTTTTATGCCACATGTGATACCACTAACGTAATCTATTTGGCTACATGTGAAGGTTGTGAAGCCTATTATGTGGGCATGACGACACGTAGACTCAAAGATCGGGTCTACAATCATATATATGATATACGAAGGGCAAATATAAACAATGTCTTAGCTAGACATTGTCAGTCATTCCCGACCCATGTTTTTAAATTTAGGGTCTTACAGATTCTGTATCCCAATAGGAGGGAAGGTAATGCATTAGGAACCCTTGAGTTGAATGAGCTAAGATGGATCCTAACACTTAGGGCACATCTAGAACCTGGCCTGAATACAGCTCTTAGTATTAGACCTGCACTTTTATGAATAACCACTGGTGCTATTTGCTTTGTGGTTTTTGTATCTCCTTTCTACTCCCTTGTGCTCTCTTACGTAAGAGCCCTGGGTAATTTGGGCTAAAATCATAACATTTTTCTATGATGCAAATAGATTTTGGTTTGGGTTGGCCCTTGATTCTTGATTTATGCTTTTATAAGACATATCGATGTTCCATTCATATTGTCTACCATATTTATTTTGTTTTGTTTATGTTTATTTTTGCTTTTTACAGCTTTCACATCATCACATGCTTCCACCCTACCCCATCTCCACACCACATCACACTCCTCCCCCCCCCTTTTTTCCTTCCCTTTTTTCCTTCCCTTCCTCCATTTGCACTTTGCACTCACAGCCCTTGTTGATTTTATTAGTCTGCATATAAGGGCAGCGAATATTTATCTATTTTTATATATAATATACATGAAACATTTGTAGAACTAATCTTATTGGATATGAATTTTGGAATAACTTTTTTAGCGTGGAAATGTTTTGAAACGATTTACATAATTTTAGGACAATATGATTATTTTTGTCTATATAAGAAATGTTTTTAATGTGGACTAATTGAATTGATTACATATATGGTCTGATGAAATTTTGAGAAGTACTTGCAGTATTTTACTAATTATGACCATTTTAGAATGTGAATCTGTCTTTTTAAATTGATATAAATTGTTTTTGCCTGCCCAATTACTTGTTAATTAGGGCGTGTTTTCTATATATAAGGACAAGGTTTAGTTCTGTTTAATGTAACCTGATGAAGCGCACTAGTTAAGTGCATGAAAGCGCTTGTTCTGTTATGAAATAAATTTATTGTTTTATTCATCGTGGTGGTTCCAGTGATTTGTCAGATTATTTAACTTTCTCGACCTTTGGGAGTGAAAAGGATGACAACTAACATGCCGACATCTTCTGTTCTACATCAGCCGGAATGCAAAATGTCTTGAAAAGATGTGCACCAGAAATAGAGATTTTACTACAACAGCTCACCCAAATCATTACTAGCCCTAACAACAGAAGGGATAGTTCAGATTCAAAATACAAATCTAAAAGACTGGAACAGCAGGAAGTAGCTGTTCGGACATTTTCAATTGCATCAAGGTCCTACACTGTTTGGATAAGAAATGATCTTCTACTTCATGACAATAGAAAGTATCTGTATAAAATGGGACTGCTCCCCTCAGTTTAGTGACTGATAAGTTACCAATGAGAGAAAATGTGAGTCTAGAAGTTATAGAGTCCTCGCACTGAGACTGTTCCATAGTTTGATGCACCACAATATCAGATAGAGACTGTGTCCCAGCCAGTACCCTGTTTGGTCCCGATGAGTACAGCTTTGTTAACTTTGACCATATGTAGCATGTGCCTTCAGAGTCAGTCACAATTACTACCTCATTTCAGTGTGCAGTTTTGGTAAAGTAATTCAAAATAGCTAAACAGAATGACAAAAGCACATGCTATGACAGGAAAGAATGAGCTAGTGCGTTATTTGTCACAGAATGTAAATGTTTATTTATTTTCAGAAGTGATGCTTTATTGCACGTGATGTGCCAAGTTATCAGTGGATATATATATATATATATATATATATATATATATATATATATATATATATATATACCTATTATTATTGTAGTGCATGGAGCTCTGTGATTATGTTAAATTACATCTTAGATCAGCACTACTCTATCATGATAGCCAATCTTAACCATGCCAAGAAGGGTGCTTAACAATTGTTAAGCACTCCCTATGCACTGTTAACATTTTATCTGTCACTAAAGGCTGACAGCACCAGCCAGCAAACATCAGCAGTATGGCATGAAGTGGTCTTGTTTCAACTCCTGTATCTTCCTGGTGTCTGCTACATTACAGCCACAGTTTTGATTCAAACTGCTTTCCTTACACATGGAATATATAAGGACGCCCATCACTTCCCCACAGCCTTACCTGCAAAGACGCTGGATTTCTTTTTTTTTTTTTTTTTAGTTTAGTTTTGTGTAACTAGCAGTACATGGAACAGATAAATCTCCATGCAGTACAGAGAATTGTTATTGGATTTACAATCATAACATATTATTATGTGTTCCCGACATGGATTCATCTCTTTTGCTTTGCACTCAAGGTGAATTACTTGACATCCATGTCTCAAACACATAATAAGCCAGTTATTATTGGAGACTAGTTCATAATCTTCAATATTAATGCAAGCATTAAGTTTAAGTATAGAGATATAATGTATAGTGCAGTGTGCATTCAGTTACCCATAGATCCTTGTGCATGGAGGATGTCACATGATTATGCCTGGCTTTGGCACCTGCTGCCTTCTAACACAATAGTACAGCTGCTCACTAAGCAACTCCTGTGTGTGCCACACGTCTCTGTGATTACTACTAAATTCTTGGGCACAACAAAAGACACCAGCAACAGCAAACAGAACTACTCAAATATGGGTTAATGAAACGTGCATCAATCCATGGCATACAGAGTCCACCAAAAAGAATCAGTTTAATGATAAACCATCAGCTTTTCAGCATATGTCTATATGGTGGACTCTGTAAGCCATGGACTGAATAACATTTATTACACCACATTTAAGCAGTTCTACTTCATTTGTTTCGCTTTTGGTTATTTACTTTTTATTTCTTTGCATGGATAGTTGCATTCAATAGCTACCTACACTAACAGGAGTAACTACCAAATTCTCCTCTTCTGACAAGACAGCAATTTCCCATACTGCAGTTTGGGTCACTGATGTACTGCATTTACGAAAAATCTATTCTGTAGAGCTTGTAAGATGTTTTTTGATTACGTGAAGTCAATCAGATTCCATTTTGTCATTGTTTTTTTAAGAAGATATAGTTAAAGCAATTTATATGTGCTGTTTATATTGCACTTAATTTGAATTGTTTTACACTACACTACACTAGAATTACCCTAACTTTTAAATTCCTGTTTGCACTAGTTATGAAGACTCCATTTATGCTGTGCATACCTGAACATCAGCTATCTATTTTGTTTCTGTAAATGAACAGAAAACAAGCTGTAGCATAAATAGGACTGTCAAAATGAATCAATTACAATGCATCTTAAACTTTGGTATTATAACTAATCATTTTCTTAATAATTTAAAGCAAGAGGTAGAGTCATGACAAACATCTCAAACTATAAAGGCAGCAGGTATTATACAGCAGAATATATGTGTTTAGAATATCTACCTTAGTATCCTTGGCTGTTGTTTTAAAATGTAGTTGCAGGTCAGATTCCACTGCTACTCTAGTTTGTTTTCCTTGAATTCTTAAACAAGGAGCATCCTTTCTCTAAGCATGTTTATGGATAAATTGGCTTGGTGATACCTTTTTAGAATAATCCCTAGGATGCATAAAGTCCTTCCTCCAGGCAGCTATGGTATGCTGTACCAAACCCATAACTATAGACAGTAGATGTTAGTAAATGGAGATACAGTAAAGCCTCATAGAGGGCCTATTCACATTTTCCCTTAGAATGTGCAATCTCAAAGTTATATAAAAATGGGGGGAGGGATGAAGCTCCCTGAAGAACACACCTTTAAGTTTTAATTGATTAATGCTTCCCATTCAGATTGGCTAACTTATATCATGCTGCCAATCAGCTAGCTATGTATGCTTGTTAATGAGTCCCTGCCCAAAGGTGTATGCGCCAAGCCTAAGGGTTAAGCTCATGAGCTATCACAACTAGGTTGTTGTTTGTCTGATGCATAATACTCAGGAGACTTCTATGACACTGTACAACTGTTATGAAGTATACCTTAGGATATGCCATAAATTAGGGTAGGAAAAGTGGGTGCAGTATAGTAGCTGGCTGGGAATGTGAGTTGTGTCTGAAAGTTGCCTTTCGTCACTTATTACCCACTATACTTAGTATTATCTCAAAGGCATTGTTCTAATGGCATTTTAATTCTTCAAGGATTCTTACAGCCAGTGATATAAAAATTAACCTTGTCCCCAACTCCATGTTGGTGCCTCAGCCAATCGGTACCCTCCCTGTACATGGTCTAACTCGATGCAGTTCCAGACAGGACAAATGTTTCTATGGCTATAAATTCTGTTATCACTTTTAAAGGTCTTAACATTGCTATGCTGAACACTGTTATTTCCAGGAATAAATGTTCCCCTCCTTTTTATTTAGTGTGTGTGTGTGTGTGTGTGTGTGTGTGTGTGTGTGTGTGTGTGTGTGTGTGTGTGTGTGTGTGTGTGCATCTGCACTAATTAGAAAAGTCCTACCTTTCCTTCTGCTCTATGAAGCCATTCACTCCTGGGTAAGAGTCATAAAGCCGATGCATTCCTATGGAGGAGTGCTGAACTACATAGAAGAGGGATCTGTCATCTGAACAATGGGCAAGACAAGGATTTTTTTTTTTTATTATGAAGCCCTATTCTATCCTGTACATGCCTAGCCATGTCCAACAGTTTAGCATACACTATGCTTTTGCAATGTGCATACAAGCCTTTCTATGCATTGCAATCAATTGGCTCAGCCCTTCCCTCAATGTTATCTCTGGTCTCCACCATGACCCCACCTCCTGAACATGTGCAAAAAAATGTAAATGTTGGACCTTATCCTGAGAAAATAAGATTAGGCTAAGCCACATCATATCTTTCCTAATTCATGCTACCTCCAGCAGATGGTTGAGCTACAAGACATAGAAGGATCACCTGAGTCATAGTCATGGTTTTATAGCAATATTCTAAAGGAGCTGGTTAAATGTCATATTCATATATTTTGCACACTGAAGAAGGAACCTCATACTGTAGTAATCAAGCGAATCATGGCTTAAAAATGATAGCTGCGTCTCCTAAAATCTAAGGAACAGCTACCATTAGTTTCTGAACAACTGTTCTAGGAAAAGACTTGAGGTGAGCTCTAGCATTTGACTAAGAACAAGTTAAATGTACAAGCTAGACACATTAGCAGAAGTACCAGCATGGATGCAAACCTTCTAAGCTAACTTAGTGCTAAACTTGTTGGAGGGGCAGGGTTGAAACACAATCTTCTTGACTCTGTTAACCTCCTCTACCCAAATCACTAACAATAAGCTTGAGGAAGTCTAGATGTGATTGTTACAACACAAAATTAAATCAACTGTATTATAGTGGAGAAATTTCAACTTTAGTTGGTTTTATCCCTGCAAGACCCTACTTACCAGGACAATCCTTTCAGAAATCTTGTTTAAGTGCCTGTTTATACCATGAAGCCAAACATAGTCCATGGAAAAATTCAATGCTAGATGTGGTCCTCATTAACATTCTGATTAGATGTCTGATTATTCAGTCTTGATCTAACTCCATAAATAATCATGGCCTGCTCTCTATGTATTATTGTCTATAATTCTCCAAGCCCATCGATGGCAAACCCAGCAAATTTAGAGCAGAAGAACATCACTAATTAAATTGGAACACTGTTTTCCTATAATAAAGGTCCATGTACAGCATTATGTTTACTCCTGAATGCCGATGTTTTGTTTTATTCTTTTTGCCAGTACTGTCTGTCAGTCATCATTCCCTCTCATTCAATTACCCCATTAATTCTCTTTCACTCGGATGAGAGGCAATAAAAATGAGTCATCATTTAGACAGTCATTAGGGGATGAGCTAAAGTGTTTTCTTTATTTTTTAGTCCTACAGCCCCAGACACACTTAGCTAGATGGGGGAAGAGAAATGAAAAATGGGCTGATTGTGCCAGTCGTTCATCCCTTTTGCCGGTGATATTGCCAGCAAGCTTTACTGCTCCCAACCTTCAATCAGAAGAAGCATTTCCAACATTGTCTCCACCAGGAAAATCATACTTGTACATGCGATCCTTGAGCTGACACAGTCTGGACCCCAGGAGAGGCTATCCACTTCACTCCTCCCCCGTGCCCCTCTTTTTTGGACTGCTAATTGAATCTTAGTTATTTACATAGTTCACAGTCAGGATAACTTGTCTCAGCATCATGGAACATGGCTGAATTCCTAATGACAATGCAGGTTAAACTTTCCCTGCAGAGGATGGAGAACCAGAGGAAACAATGACCCTGAATTTTCCCCAAAAGAGAGCATCAATGAGGGTTACAGACATGGGTTGGCATCATAGCAAGCAATTTCAAGACCAAGACAACTACAATAATTTCCTTACTAAAAAAAAAAAAGCATAGAATAGTTACAAATGCTGCCAGTACTGATTACAAAAAGAAAAAAAAAACAAGTCTGATTCTTTGGGCCAACCTATGTTTTTCTGGAAGAATATCAGCAAAGTTACTGGAAAGACTAAAGGAGATCATAAAGGATAAGGTAGACTATGACAATGTATTAACAACAGCCAACTAATAAGTGTTATAACGAAGACATAATTACTCTAGGCAACCCGCAATCCCCCATCATCGTTTGGTTCTCAGTATCATAACCTTATCAGCTGTCCCCCATATCATTGTCAACCTTTCACTTTCAGGATCTAAAAGTAAAGAAGTCTATAAACTCCTATTGCAACTTCCATCTGAAGGATCCTCTTGATAGCATTGATTATCAGTAAATTGTAGCTGATATTTTGTAGCCAATCATTTATCATGAGGCTGTCCCTTTTCATACCAAGCAGACAACTGTTCTAGTCTTCCTAAGTTCTCATCCCCTGCTCTTCCTGGGATTACTGGTTCATTACAGACTTCAATATTATTACCAACATATTAGAGAGATTGGGCTATGTACAAGTCATTTACCATATCTCAAGTATAATCTATTCCTGAACACGCACAATGTATTTAAAAAAAAGTTTCAAGTACCCTAACATTAGCCCACATTGCAATTAATATCTATATCCTGGAATGTTCAAAAGTCTACTCCAAAGCAGTCTGTGTGTTTTCTATATAGACAGAATAACATCAACAAACTATAAGATGAAATTGGTACTTCAAGTCAAGAATGGCTCATATTTATATCTGAACCTATGTAGTAAGGAAGTCTTGCAATTATCTACAGTAAAATTCAATAAAAGGAAATAAACTACTAAAAATTAAAATTTGTTCTGCAAGAGGCAAAAGGTTTTTCATAATGGGGATGACTGTTGCTTTTATAGAAGTTCCTTTACTTTGGAAAAAAAAATTGTCATTGAATATAAAAAACACTGTTTACTAAAATCAGCTTGATCATCTCTATGAACATACTAGTATGTCCTTCATGTAGTATTATTACACAAAACATTGCCAACAGACACAGAGTATTGTTCATTTGTTATAATGAAATATAATTTTTTAACATCCATGGTTAACAGTGAGTGGAACAATGGAGTTTAAATGCATGTGATCCAGTAAAATTCCTGGCACTTCCAGTATTGTGCTCCATAAGTAAATAACACCCCTACCCCCATCTCTAGTAGAATACTTTTTCATTGTTTTGTGTATTAATACCTTATGCAGTGTCAGAAGTGTGTTAATTGACAAGTCAGAGACTTTAACAAGTTGACAAAAAGAATACATTGCTGCAGGACTTATTGCACAATAATGCCAAACTGAAATCAAGGAGAGAGGCAGTAGAAACCAGACTTGAATTATGTAAAAGTAAGTTAGCCAATAGGGGAGACTGAAAGTTAATGAAGAACACCCAACTGTGTGGGGTCCCTCAGCAACTGGAAAAATGGGACTGTGTTGAGATGATGATCATTTGGAAACGTGGACTCGTATGTTGCAAGGGAATTTGGACATAGACAGGGCACAAAGGAGATCCTGGCAGCTGCAATGCTCATTAGCCAAATCTCTAACCAAATAGCTTAGGTTAATTCAAGCACAAAAAGAGAAATTGGCCAGGCCCACAAGGGCAGCTAGTCTAGTACTTACCTATGAACTTATTAACAAAATAGGTGAATGTCAGAAAAATATTCATTTTTATATGTCTAATGCTTATTAGAAGCTAAAAGAGTTAACACATTTTCATTCTATTTTTATGTACAGCTTAATTCTGTATGGAATTCTAAGATGACTTTTCAAACCACAGTATGCTTTCTGAAACTGCAAGATGCACTCTGACCTAATATTTGCTAGCACAGCAAAGTTCATGTTTATGCCTTTTGGAAATGTACTGAGAAGCGGGTGATTATCTGCTAGGTCAGGAAAATGTATGAATAGTGTATGAATAGAACAATGCTGTTTTCTATAATATGATTGAATATGAACAATCAGCTCTGTTCGTGTTATCAGAACATGCACAGCTGCATAAAAGAAGAGATACATGAAACAAAAGAGTTGCTTTGCTTTGTGCTCGAATTAGCTATAGTACCTTGAATGGTAACATAACATAGTGGGAAGCTGTATCTAACCGGTGGTCACCAAGGCCACGTTGTTTTTCTTAGGAAATTTTTCATAAAATTGATAGTGTAAGCAGAAAATCATAAACAAACAGCTGCTATGAAATGATGATGTTAAAACTTGTGATCTGTTACGTCAGCTTGGTAGGCAATGTCTTGTTAGAAAGTGTATAAAGATGAACTTACTTCCTAATTTTAGTTAGACAAACTCTGGATTAGCATAGTTTTGTCTCCTTGCTGCAAGATTAAAGTGCCTTAACCTGAACCTACCATGTATTGGTCATTTTTAAAGTTTATTTTTCCTATGACAGATTGGTCCTTCGAGCCGGAAAACTCTCGCTCTAGCACCGGTCAGATGGGCCTGGTGGCATGAAACCGTAAGGGGAAGAGGCCACATCGGTTCTTCTGCTCTGAAAGACCTCTGACTGAATTGTCATTCAAAAGAGGCCAGCCACTGTTTCTGATCTGCGATTGGAGGACAAGTCGACGGTTCCAGTGAGACGATCAATCACGGAGGCTCAGGTAAGGAGGAATTTACCTTTTCTTTGTTTCAGATCAGGGACTTGCTACAATATTTGTTTTTGTCAGGGAGATTTTATATAAATCAGGGACAAAAAAGATTGCTGTCTTGTCATAGATCAGGGAAACAGGATAGGTAGGCATTTATTCTAGATAAACTGTGAAAAAGAGAAAATCATGGTACCATGTGATAAGAAGGGTTACATAACACTCTCTAACTAAGTTAAGACAACATGGGAAATAAGTTCACAAAAAGATCCCGAGATCCGCCTTTAACCGAAGATGCCAAATATATGCAATTACAGTGTGCCGACAACGTTAGGTACTATACAAAATGGGTTAATAAATACAAATTTGATGGCAAATTAGATAAATCTTCACTTATCAAACTTGTCAAACAACTTAAAACAGATGCAAAAGGTCAGGTAAAAAAGCAACGTCAATTGGGAGTTCCTCAGGCACACAGGTGGCTTGAGGAAGCAAACCGCAGGGAACAAAAGAATAAAAATTCAAAAGCAATGTTTTTAGATAAAGAAGACAATAACTTGGTAATAGCATTGGCCCCTCCACCCCCTCCGCTTCCCTTACCAGAATATGAAGCGAGTGGACAAGCTGATCCACCTCTGCTAGATCCTGCTGTGACTGCGAAATCAAAACCATTTGTCAGAGATCCTGTCGAGACTAGGTCTCGAACATGCAACTTAAGAGGGGATATTGAATTGTATAAAATAAATAAAAATTCACAAGCTATGAGTGAAGAAGAGATATGTCCACTCATAGAAGTACCAAATCCACAGGCAGGACAGGCAGGACAGGACCCAACTCTTCTAGTATATAGACCGTGGACACCGGAAGATATCCGGAAAGCCACAGAGGTAATTCCCCATCCGAAAGTTAATTTTAGAAAATTCTTAGAAGACTTACAGGGCATGAGGTTAAGTTACCATTTAAATGGAGAAGAAGTAGAGAAAGTAGTCAGACAAATCGTAGGTCCAGATTGGCACATGATCAGTGGCAACTGGAACCCCCGTGACGCAGAACATTGGCCACTCCCACATAGTAACGCAGAACTGGATAACAGAGTGAAAGGTCTGACAGACCGAATCTCTGAGAAATGGAAGCCTAGGGATGACTGGACTTGCATTAATCAATGCATCCAACAAGAAGGTGAAACTGTTGATAGATATTATGCCAGATTATTAGAGTGTTTTAATAACCATTATGGAATGCAGGTACCTGAAGACCAAACACATGATTCCCCATATGAGCAGCAATTAAAGAATGCATTTTTGAAAGGCAGTATTGCACCCATTAGCAGCTTTATTACAAAGCACATGGTAGATCATCATACGAGTAGATTACAGTCATTAATTGAATATGCAAGACATGCCGAAAGGCATTTTAATAGCAAAAAGAAAAAGAAAACTCAAGTATTTGCAGTAGAAGACGGAGCAGAAGTCTTTGTAGTACAGTCCAGGAAGAAGGGTAAGAAAAATGCCCAGGGAAACAAACAATCTGATAAACGATCAGAGGCACAAGGGCGGGAGACTTAAACCTCGACACAGCTATTAATAGGACGTGCTGGAGGGATAGATTCATCACCCAAAGACTCCCTATGCTGTGGAATAAAATCCCGGTATATGTGAGGCAGAGCACCTCGCTGGCCTTGTTCAAGAGAAATCTTGACCAATGGATGGGAGATCGCAGATATACCCCAGGGATTACCTCAGTGTCACTGCTCAACAGAGGCACAGCAAAATAATGGGTATAGTTCCCCATACTAAAGGGGTGGCGTAAGCCACAAAACTATGGGCTAGGCTTGTAAATGCCCTCGGGCAGATAGCCTAGTATGAACCTATGAACCTATGAACCTATGAAAGAAAAGGGGTGAATGTTTTAAATGCGGAAAAAGGGACATTTAGCAAGGGATTGTAGGCAAAATAAAAAGTTAACCACGGAAGACAAGGAGGGTGAGGACTGATTATATGATAGTCAAGAATCACTAGAAGGGAATAATCAAGAAAAGACAAATGCAAATGTGATAGAAGGAGTAGAGAATGTGATAGAAGGAATAGAGGAAGTACAAGAAATCACTGATGGTGAAGAAAATTAAATTTTAGACTTGGCATTATTGAGCCTAGAGCTCTACTTAGCAGACACAAAACCGTAAATTACACTTCTGGTAGAGGGGAGGGGAGGGAAGTTAAATTCCTGTGTGACTCAGGGGCTTCACAGACCCTGATACATCCTTCCAAACTACCAGAAAATTCAGAATCACTTGATTACATATTAGTGAAAGCAGCTAATGGACAGCTGTATCGGGAGCCACTCTCCCACAACATAGCAATAACTGACCCTGTTTCAGGGATGACCCAGAAAAACAAAATTGTTGTTTCTGCAAAATGCCCAGTAAATCTTTTGGGCAGAGACCTAATGCAGATATTTGGCATAGCAGTAGTTCCAACTATTCAGGGTATGGAAGCACAGCGACAAATGGATATTTTTGTGGTGCGACTGGAGGGTGAAACATTTTATTGGTACAGCCAGGACTTGGTTACGACTGGTCCAGGGGCAGTAACCGAAGAACTGATGAATGTAGCCATCAGTAAATCCCCCTCCCTTGACACTGATAAACAGCATTTGTTGCATTGTACTCTATATTACTGTAGCAAACCAGGACCTGATAAAGAATATGAGCAAGAACTGTTTAGAAACCATGCTAACAGATTAGTATTACGTAATCTGTACTGGGACACAGAAGGAAACAGTGTAGTTAGCTGTTCATTGCCCCAGGAATTCCTAGCCCTTTACAAATCTAATCGATTACCACAAGTTACTTTAACTAAAGATAAGAATGTGAAGTGGGCAGACCTAGGAGAAAAAGTCACAAGGTGGGAAAAACAGACAGAATTAGAACTTTCAGAACAGGGAGTACAAAAGCAGAAGTTGAATTGGATAACACAGACACACCCAGCTGTGCACTTGCAGGCAAGTGAGGGCATCTGAGTAGCACTCTTACTAGAGGAAGAGGAAAAAGCCTTACGAGACATACCAGAGACTCTCTGGTCAACAGGGAAATCAGACCAGCCACTATCGCACCAAAGTCAGCATTTAGACCTCAAAAGAGACAGTATCCCTTAAGAAAGGATGCATAAGTAGGAATCAAACCTATAATAGCAGCCTTACTTAAGGAAGGAGTATTGATAGAATCTCCAGATTCACCATGTAATACACCCTTATTTCCTGTTAGGAAAGCAAATGGAGAATGGCGTATGGTCCAAGATTTACAAGCTGTAAATGATGCATTTATACCTAGAGCACCTATGGTGCCAGATCCACATACCTTATTAAATGATTTAGAACCTCGACAGAAGTACTTTTCTGTGGTAGATATTAGCAATGCGTTTTTCTCAATACCGATACACCCTGACAGCCAACATTGGTTTGCATTTACATTTCAGGGGAAAAGGTATACTGTTTTCTATAATATGATTGAATATGAACAATCAGCTCTGTTCGTGTTATGAGAACATGCACAGCTGAGGAAAAGAAGAGATACATGAAACAAAAGACTGCTTGAAGAATCTGTACTTCCTTTGTGCTCGAATTAGCTATAGTACCTTGAATGGTAACATAACATAGTGGGAAGCTGTATCTAACCGGTGGTCACCAAGGCCACGTTGTTTTTCTTAGGAAGTTTTTCATAAAATTGATAATGCAAGCAGAAAATCATAAACAAACAGCTGATATGAAATGATGATGTTAAAACTTGTGATCTGTTGCGTCAGCTTGGTAGGCAATGTTTTGTTAGAAAGTGTATAAAGATGGACTTACTTCCTAATTTTAGTTAGACAAATTCTGTATTAGCACATTTTTGTCTCCTTGCTGCAAGATTAAAGTGCCTTAACCTGAACCTACTGTGTATTGATCATTTTTAAAGTTTATTTTTCCTATGACAGTGAAGAAGACAGGTTCATAGCTTAGTACTAAGCTAAATGCCCTTGTGGGCCATTTTAAGCCTAGCCAATTACCCCATGAGAGTTTCAAAGCCTGCACCTTGTGTCTGTAAGGCCAAACCTTAACCATCATGCCAACCTCCCACCCAATGTGTACGTCCTTGTACATATTCTGCACTAATTCTATCAGTGTTTCTGGCAGTGTTTCTGGGACTTCAGTACATTGCAGGACTGCCCACATCAGCTTTTTCATACTCTTCCTCCAAGTCTGGGAATGCTCATTTGGACCCCTTCATCTGTAGACCCTTTGCCAATATCTGAATCGCTAACAACATTGGGTTGACCATGCTACTTCCTGATCTGAATCAAAACTGTGCATCTCTTATCTTACTTTCTGTTAATTTTTCATCCTCTCTTGCACTTTCTGGGAGTGTGACAGGAGTTTGCTACCTCTATACTGCCTGCATTTGAGAATGTGCAAGGCAAGAAAAAAAAAAGCCAATGACATCACAGAACTGGATGTGAGATGGTGTACCAAAGGACAAGGTTGGAAAATTACAATCTCCTGCATCACCATACATGCTTAGGCTGCAGTTATATCCACAATAATCTATGAATAACAGCAAATGTAATGAGCTCCACATATACATTGCACAAACACAAGAAATCAATCATCTCAGAGGGATAGTATCCATTTTGCTTCTCAGTAAGGAAAAGCATGCTATCAGAGCATTAGCAGCCAGGGACTGTGCTTAAACTAAACAGTGAAAGAATATTTATGGAAATGGATTCCTCCTGGGAATTCAGGAAGAAGACAAACCCTTTTATTTTGGTAATGCAGCTGTGCAGCAGAAGGGAATATGATGGAGGATGTTGTGCCCTGTGCAACTGTACATGGTTTCTCCATGGGTCAAAAAGGACCTTTGCAGACCTAGTAGAAGAATTTTGAGTCCACCAGCAGCTGATTAATGTTTTATGGGGTGAGCAGATGAGAAGCAGGTGCCAGAAACAAGAAAGTTGAGAATGAGACAAAAGAAAGAAGACAGTTGTGAAGCAAGGACAAAATAGAAATCATTGGGTAAGAGTGGAAAAAAGAATTAAAAGAGGCATCTAGAGAACAAGCAATTGCTCACTGAAGTGTTAGTATAGACTTGATAGAAAGTGACTGTATTGAAGACTAGACTAGATGCTTCCTTTTGTGAAAATTTGATATTATTAATTGACCGATGCTTGGGGGATTGGCTCTCTATGCCTATTCAATGGGTGGGATTGGAAATTGCAATTGCAATGGGGATTCTAAGATTGGGTTAAAGGGTTCTCACATAGTTGTTAAATGTTTGCAAATTTCCTTGTTACTACTTATTCATTACATAAGTAAATTGTTTCATGTTTTGATTTTTTATTGTTTTAGAAAATTTAAAAGGAATACTCAAAGAACACAACATTTGAGCTAATAAAATGGACCAAATGATATAAGATATGTTTGCATATTAAACTAGAGGAAAACAGACAGTAATTTGTGATGAAACAATCAAGAGATGGATGAATATGATTGTAGTGACATGATAATAAGACCTTGGGCACTGTTCCTTTTAGCAGCAGGCTAATCGGCTGGAGCTGAAATGCTCGATCTAGAGATGGTTTATTATGACATGACAGCAACATTTTGGTTAACATTGGTGTTAACTTTTGAGTGTTTGGAGATTGATAATAAAGCAATTGAATAAGTTTTGATGAGAAGAGAAAGGAATTCTATTGTCCTTTAAAAAAGGGTAGGCGAGACAATTTTTTATTAGGGGTAAACATATTCAATTGGTGTGCAGACCAACAGCAATGGGTAGAAATGGCACAAAGGGACAGTTCAAAAGATTAGTGGACTAAAGGGAAGCAGCTTGTAAAGGGAATGTTGATTAAACCTCTATCAAGAAACTCCTAAGCAGATTTATTGCAATAAAACTACATTGGAATGAGGGGTGTACTGTCAGGATGCTAATGGATTTACAGAAACGTGACATTAAAAAAGGAGTTGCAGAAATTAGTGAGACAAGGTGGAAGTGGACATGGCTGCTATTAGTGGCCAAATCAGGTTGAGTAGTCCATCTCATGATTAGAGACTGATATTGAGCTAAGGGCTTTTATAAGATGATATCAAACTGATAAAGGGGAATAGGGTAAAGATGTTGGGGATGTGAAGTAACCTATGTTGGAATGCACTAAAGAGGTATGTACTGGGCATAAGGTGCCTATATAATGAGGTGAATAAGTTGCAGGAGAAGGTGGAAAAAGATGTTAGTCAAAAATGGGTGAAGGTGGGTTTGAACTGACTCTGTGTTTTGAATGAGTATAGGCTTAACAGAAATAGTAAGAAAAACATAAAGAAACTTGGAGTGAAATGGAGGTGAGTGACTGAAGACAAACTGTCTACAATGCAACAAACAATAGCCATAGTATTGGCTGGAGATGGTTATATGTGTTACTTCATAAAAGAAATTAAAGATCTGGATTTGAGAAGACAATATGTATATAGTTTTTTCCCTAGGGAATATATTGGAGGAAAGGATGAAATGGTAGAAGGTTGAGGAAATTGAGGTCTTTAAATATGGATTGGAGAGCAGCTAGAATTATAAGTAAAACATGGAATGGCTTAAAAAATAATATTAATGTAAAAGAGGGGGCAATGAATAGGGAAGGGCATAGAAGGAAAAGACAGACTAATGTGATGAAAACTAAGGGGATAACTTGTTGGTTGAAGTCCAGAAGTGGAAAAATGGACTGATTAGTCCATTACAGAAAAAAACAGTATCTACATTAAAAAGGGGGTGATACAGTGGTGCCAGTACAGACCCATTGAGGAATTGGCTAGATCAGGTGATGAAGTGTTGGCGTCAGCAGGACTGCAGGCAAATAGGAGTAGAGGAGAGGTGGCTTTAGCAAAGAGGGTTTGGCAGATAATATTAGAAGAATCATTATTGGATTGCAAGTGCCAGAGATTAAAGGATAGGCAAGGTTGAGGGAGACTGAATGGCTATGAGAAGAAGGAAAATAAACAAAGCAATTCTTACAGGAATCTCTTGACTATGAAAACTATGATGATGGAAGTTAGTGATTCAGAAGTTATCTTCAGTGATTCCCTAAGGCAATAAAGCTGCTAGAGCAAAAAAAGAAAAATCTAGAAATGGGGGGCGGGGTCTTTGGATTAAAATCAGTAATGGAAAATAAAAGAGTAATGTCACTGGAAGAAATGTAGGAGTTTGAGAGGTTTTACACAAATCTTTATTCAGAAGGACAAGGGGAAAGCTTAGGACTGGTGACCAGGGAGCTAGGGATGGATGAGGTAGAGCTAACTAGGATAAAAGATGCGGAAGGGAGAAGGCTGACCCAACCAATAACAAAAGACGAGTTAAGGAGAAGAATAGGTACTACTGTATCTGATATATGACCAAGCCAAGGAAATTTCAAATATTTGCTTGTAAGTGTTTGCATCCGTATTTTTGTACCTCGTATAGGTTGGGTAAAAGGTTTGTAGAAATTAAATAGAAGTTAATCCTGATTGTTGGACATGTAGAGGTATCAAGGTTGACACTCAGGCACATGTATTCTGGGGATGGGAAAAAGATTATGTACGTATACACTTGAATTACAGCAGCTGTTAGAATGGTTTAAAGAGGAATGCAGATTATGAAGGAACTCTTGTTGCTATGGCTACCAAAGGAAGTAAAGGTAGAGGAGGAAAAAGCCTGTTGGGCTACCTATATTAATGGCAAAGAAAGGAATAATGACAGCATGGGGGGATTATGCAACGAAAGTGGAAAAAGTTGAGAAATTAATGGAGGAATTGGCAGAGACTGAGTGGAGAGCAGTAACAGGGAATGGGGACTAGAGAAGGAAGTAGTTATCAAACAGGTATGTGGCTAGATAGAGGGGATTTGGAAGTGATTGAATGAGAACATAAGACGAATATATAAAAGAAAAAACATAGGTAAAAGAGTCTGCCAAAACAAAGTGTGGAGGGAGTTCAAAGGGAGAAGTGATTTTAAAAATGGTCATACAGGTATAGCATAATAAAAGATTGAGGTTAGCCCTCCTCTGTGTAGGTAAGGAATTATAGGATCCCAAAAAAGCTAGCAAGCTGCTGGATGACTATATAATGTACAGACTTGTAAACAGTCTGCATTTGGTGCACCTAACTACTGTTGATGTTGTAACTGCTGATCATGCTACTTTTATAGCTGTTATATATGTTTACTTATTTTTACAAGGTGGGAGTTATGTTAAATCAACTTTGTTTTGAGGAAAAATACATTTTCCTGAAGCTGAAAGCATGCAGAAAAAAAGTACAAAATGTAATAAACTTTATGCCTAATAAGGCTCCCACTTGCTGCCACAAGTCAGAAAAAATAAAGTATCTTCCTGAGTTGTTGTGCCCCAACAGCTCCTGTTCAGTTTTGGCAAATGCCTTTTTTTTAGCATTTAGCCAGTTGTGTTGTATTTGCTTCAGCTGAAGCCATTGTGGGCAAATGCCTTATGTTGTTGTTGTTATTGTTGTCTTTCGGCTTTTCCCGGTTAGGGGTTGCCACAGCGGAACTCTGGTCTGCTAATGATTGGCAGTAGATTTTCACGAACGCCGAGGTGCCAGCTCGACGTTCAACCTTCAACAAAGGCATGCCCATTTATGCATGTCTTTTGTACGCCCACCCAACCACGGGAAGGACATGCAGACTCCACCCAGAAGGCACTCCCGCCGAGAATCGAACGGGAGAACCTCTTGCTGTGAGGCAACAACGCTACTGCTGCACCACCACGGAAGTGATGGGCAAATGCCTTATAGCAGTTGGATATTACTTGTTGCAAGAGTTTACATGGGGTAGAAAAGGTAATAGAAAGATTGGGTGAGAAGTTATAGAGGCTACCTCAATATTCTGACAGATATGGAGAGAGGCCGGAGGGGCTCTCAGTGTTTGGACATTTTTATATCTTTAAATTTGACACTTACCAGACTTAATGCCTAGTTCAGTCCCCTGAAGCACACACACACACATATTCTACATTTAGTCTATCTGTTCATTGTTAGATAATAAATGTTCATTATGCATTGTGCACTTTGGTCTACTGTATCCTCATGAATCCTAGATAATGGGAAAACATCAACACAGTTTAGTGCAATGCTGTTAATGCCATTAAGCTGAATATTTGGTCTACTGTATCCTTAGGTGTCCCTAGATAAGTGGAAAACAGAAACACAGTTGAATGCATTGCTGTTAGTTCCATTAAGTGGAATATTTCCCTGTCAGATGTTTGACAAGTCAAAAGCATCTAAAAGAAACCTATTCTCGATCACTCATTGATGATGGGACTGGACCTTTTTTCATAGAAGGAAGTGAAAAACAAAATGCTGTGAGAGTTATTAGTTAACATATTTGTTTTGTTAGCTAATGTAATTTTGCATAATGGAAGGCTGGTCACTAAGGTGAGAGAAATTACATTTTCTCTTACTGTAGAGAAATTTCAAAGCTAAATAAAATATTTTGTGGATGCAAATGGAGAAGCATTCTGCATACAAAGGTGATTTTACCCTACTAAAACAGTATTCATAACATATTGTTTTTATGTGGGCATCAGTTATTTTATTGATACTTTTTACTCAATGATTGAGGCATAAACTTTCTCATAACATTTTGCTGATGAGGATTTTCTGCTGTTTGTATTTGGCCAGTTTTTACTAACTTTTTTTTTACATCTTTGAATCTTGCTAAGATGTTTTGTTATCACTGATGGTTGAATTACTGACACAATGCTGTCATTTCCTGTTTATCATATTGGCATTAAGATTATTTCTGAAGGAAGCCAATGATATATGTGCTTTGACTGTAAGAAGTTGTTTATTCCATAATCTTGGAGAGCAATGAATTATGTATTAGTCATTTATTCCTATTATTTATGTTTAGTATTAGAATCTCTAGCCTGGTATTAACTCCCCCAGTGGTTGTCTTACAGACAGACAGAGGTAAACTGCATGTAACCTATAGAAAGGGGGGGGGGGGTACTTTTCCTGAAGCCTTTGTAAACAGCTTACATTTTCTAGTTCTGTAATTTTCTAATAAGGAATCACTCTATCATTTCCAATTATTTTAGGCTGTTTGCATGAAAATAACCAGATATTGATCAACACTCAATAAAGCATCAAATGCGTGAGATATGAAGTTGTACTATATGCTCTCAATGGTGATTACACAAATAGAGGGCTACAGAAAATCTTTTCTAACTCTGGCACAGCCATACTAGTCAAGGCATACATATTTATCTCCCACACTGTGCCTACATCTGTTATAATAATGTCATTTCTTACTATCACTCTTATTTATTTTGTAATCAGAATTAATATTTATTTTGCCAGGTTTCATGGTGCTTCATTAAATTAGGGGGCATTACTAATAAACTGGGTGTGGTGTGTAGCCCTGTAGAACATATTAAAGAATTCTGGCATCCTTTAAAATGATTAGATTGCCTGATTTGCAATTATTTTAACAAAAAAGGACATCTCAGTTAAGACCCTGGAGGACAGCATTGCTTCAGAGTAATATCTCCAAGTAGTTTGGGTTTCTAATACCATGAGGTGAATGGACACCATTCCTAAGTTTCGTTTCACTATTTGATGTTGGCCAAATGTGCTCTTTGCAGCACCTGCAATGTGCCCAGAATTGACTCCTTCTGTAATTCTTAAGGAGTTACATGTATTGGTAGCATATATAAATATGACTGCAAGTTCTTTTTTTATGAGACACATTGCTCCTACTACTACTGGAACTGTCTGGGTGTCCTTTTTCTACATTGTCCTTGTTTCAGCCTGCAAATCCTGGTATTTTAAGACTTTGTGTCTCTGTACATAAAACACTGCAATTTCAATGATCAAACACAGAATGATAGCAACCTTAACTTCAATCACCATGTGTCCACAGTGGTAAAGAAGGCCTTCTGTGTTGCACGTCTCATAAGTAAGGGCATCGCATCGAGAGCTAAGGATGTTATAATGCCTCTCTACTCATCCCTCATCAGACCAATAATAGAGTACAATGCTCCCTTCTGTGTGTACCTCACCAGACACCTGCAGCAGCTGGAGACACCTCAGAAGCTTCTCACCAAGAACATTCAGGGCCTTCAACACATGACCTACATGGACAGACTGAAGGCCCTGTCACTGTACTCTTTATCTTAAAGGCTGCTGAGAGGCAGCTTGTGCCTGGCCTATAGAGCAGTTTTGGATCCTGCCCTAATAAAAATTCTGCATATACTCAAGTCAAATGGGAAAAAAAGTCACCTGCTCTAGTGATATTAGCTTAACCTGCGACATTAACAGGACATGCTGGAAAGATGGGTATGTCTCCCAGAGATTTCCACTTCTCTGGAGCAAACTCCCAATTCATGTAAAGCAGAGCTCCTCAATGACTCTTTATAAGTGTAACTCAGACAACTGGATGGGAGACCATAAATTAACCTGGGGGTGTCACCTATGTGCCTCTTGCATCAGTGCTCATCACTGACTCGTGCTACAAATATAGCCCATACAACTTTGTCAATAAGGGAACAAGGGGATGGCATGGCTAGGCTTATAAAGTCCTTGGGGCCAATAGCCTAGTAACCTCCTATGAACTTATAATGCTACTTTTGTCTTCTTTTCTTGGACTACTATATCTGTTTTTCTCACATGTACTTTTAGAACTGTTGGTAATGGAAGATTCCATGTAATATAAGCTTAATTAATTTCTATAATGCTTTGTGACTCATGTTTCCAGTGCTTCTTAGCTACTTCAATATTGTAATGTTTGCATAATCCCCAATGCAACAGTCTTGCCACATTATTATGCCTTGCATTATACAGGTCCCCTGCCATTAATGTATTACACCCAGAAACAAGATTTGCGATTGTTTCCGTTGGTAAGATCCAACAGATGGAGGGGTAGAGCCCCATCCAGTGCTGTTATATTCTGCCGCTTAACCTGTGTTTTACCTATTGAATTATGTGCAGACTGGTATTTAATGCATTTAACTTAAGTATTTCCTTACATAAAATGGTGTTGAATGCCTTAGGAAGGGAAAGATAAGCAGTATATAAATTCAGTTTATTTATTTCCATTTGTTTACCTGAATAGTCCACTAGGCCTTTATGAGCCCATTTTCAGGGGAGGGCTGGGGAGAAAAGCTCCACAATAACATGAACATAGAGGTGAATACATTAAAGAGTATATATAACAAAGTTAACAATTAACTGAATTACTGGTAAAACACAAACTGACAACAGAAAACAACTAAATTAAAGAGATTAATGTTACATAACTGTTTCTGGCATTGGAATAGTGAGGTTTCATCTGGCATTATTAGATAGTGGATATAAAAACAGCAATGTCAGCATTAAGACAGTTTGATTTTGAAAGGTTGTTCAGAAAGTGAAATTACCTCTTCACAGAATGATATGATATTCAAATTACAAAATCCCCTTATAACATGTACTGTCCCATGTCTAACTGAAGTAATGATCCGGCACATGCCTGTTGACGAAGTGTTGATTCTGAGCTCAGAATTGACAGTGTTTTTAGTTCTCAGAACTGATGAAACGACAATCATCGTGTTACTTTTTCATGACAGAAATGATGATCTCAACAGATAGCAACGCTTGAGAGAAGCACGGCTGCACACCACAGAGCAGTGTCGACTTTTTTCTTATTATAATTCTATAAACAACAAATTGTAAAGTATATGTAAGAGAGAAATATTATTTTGAAAAGGTTGAAATTATAATTTCAGTAACTCACTGGTATAGAAATTCAGAATTCATTCATCAGACTTGATATTTTTTTATTTTACAGGAACATCTTGAAATAACTACCACAGTGAGCTCTGTGCATAGAGAAATATAGTCCTGACTATGAATCTGATGGTCACCGTTGCTTTAGTGTCCTGGGCACTGAAGGAGATAGGTGCACATGCATGTAAAGTACACTCAAAATTCGATTATATGGAGGAGACCAGAGAACACAGTGAGACAGTTCCTGTGAGGGTAGGATACCTATGAGGGGTACATCACTCACAAAAACAAATGAAGCCCCATGCATTGGCTCACTACCTACGCTTCAGATATTTATCGATATGTACAGAGGGTAGGTGGTACATTACAGCAAAAATGCTGAACACTCCACACTGACGGCAGCACCACCATCACTGCTAGGAAGCTAAACCTTCACCACTAAGGGAATTTATGGGACAAAGAACTGTCACTCACAAGGGAATGAATCAGTCTGTGGTATGACTGGAGAAATGCTTGATTGCCAGAGGGGAGAAATGCAGCTGAAAAAATTCAAAACCTTTGTTTGCAGTCTTCTCCATGTATATCCATGCTCAACTTTCAAAAGAAAATCCAGACAGTAAAAGCCCAAACATATGCAATATAAATGAATGCATTCACTCCCTGCCCTAGCTTGAATAGCTTGAAATATGTCTTTGTTCTATCAATCATCCTTTTTCATGCACTTAATTGTATAACAGTTGGGTTTTAGCAGTTTTAAACCATTCAATATTATTACTAAATTTGTGCTCCAGTAAAATGTTATTCCTAGATGTGTATGCACTGTGTGAATTGATAATCCTTCATTACCAGCAACAATTATGTGCTGAGAGAATGCTATAGTGCATTTTAGAAAGCATGGCCTTCCCTTAAGTGTATTTCCTTTCTTATTATTAGTGTACGATACTATTTATCAGTATCTGCCTTGGAACAGTTTCACTGTAAAGCTGCTAATTAAAGACATTTTCTGTCTTATTTCAACAGGACTGACTTCACAGTTTAGAATACTTTGGGGATTCAGTGTCCTATAACTTGAAAAATTTATACCTGCAATAACAATCCTAATTGGAAGGCATATCATTTTTCAAGAGGCATGATGTGTTTTTGCTTATAATAATGTTGGCAGTCTATTTTCTTTATTCTAGCCTCTTAAGTATTGATTCATTGCCAGTGAGGCAAAAAATACTATGTTTTCCATGCCAGTCCAATCATTTATTTAATTTGAAATGCTGCAGTCTACTTAATGCATATATCGAAGCCAGCAATATTTGCCTTTTAAAGTTCAATCAAAACGTTTGCAAAACGAAAATAAAAACATTGGTTTCATAAATCCCTAAAGTGATGCATGACTGCTGCCTATGACCCTGCTTGGATATTTTTATTTTTCTTAGGCTTGATAGAGTTCTAATCTTCTCTTCCACTTCTCCTGTCTGCAAGAGCATCTGACTAAAAGACACCAGATTCTTTGTTAAGGGATAAGACTGTGGCTATTATAAAGACAACATTTGCATCTTGTCATGTACAGGTTCACCTAGTCCTGCATTAATTCAGCACTTTGTGAGTTCTGTATTTTATGTTTTATTTATTTATTTTTTTAAAGAAATGTTTTATAAAAAACAGAGTCTTTTCATGTAACAATTTTAAGGCTATAGCTATATCTAAGCATGTCATGCTATTTGCACTCTTAATACATTTCCAATAACCAGACCCCAATAATCCCGTATATGAGGCTAGTCTCTTTCTACGAGTGCCTTCTCTGTGAACATGAACAACTCACTGACAAGTTCCACACTGCATGAGGTTATTCCAGGGGGCATATTCTCCTTACCCCAGGATGACTCTTACTCTTTGACAGGTGTACCACTCCAGTCAAACTCCTCACTTGACACTGTCCCCAGAGTGGGTCGTGCCTGGGCTTTTGGTGCCAGAAGCGAGAGCCCTGATGGGGCTCACCTCATGGGGTAAGTGAAAAAATGATAAAAGTAGTTGTATTTCACTGGCAGCCAAGGCTTTCCACTTATTCTATACCTCTCATGTCTCTTCACCATACCAGGCTAGAGTTAAGCTTAACAGCATCTTATTTCCCCACTGATTCTGCCAAGCCTGTTCCCTTGGCTGTGGTTTTGCTAGATAGTACATAGGGACAGTGGGAATCTCATTCATACAGAAAAATACAAAGGACAAGAATCTCGGCAGATGATGAGACATTTGGCTACTTTAAGAGAGCCATAGTTACTCCTTCTGTTTACCCACACTTCATTGAATGTCTTCACTTTGACATTCAGAGCACTATGCAGAAACCACATTGCATCAGCACACATCCTGGGCCTTTCTGATGCTTGGTTTTAATTAAACAGTGGAATTTTCTTTAGCCCGTACCAGTTCTAAGTCAGCTACTAGCCGCCAGATGATGCGGGGTGCACAGCCAGGACAATCCATGAGAAGCACCAGTGTGTGTCCATAGTTGCCACTGCTGTCCCCTACCCCCCAGGGAGCATGGTGAGGGGGTTATGCCTCATTCAGCTGTGGCACCTGCCCAACCCTGCTTCATGCCCACACCCAACCGACGCAATCCTTAGAGCCAATCCTTATTCTGAAGTTACGGATAACTCATAACTCTTATTTAAGGATGTGCAGGAGGCAAGAACCCCTGCAAAAAAGGAAGCAATGACATTTCTGTATGAATAATAGTTAAGATGTCCATTTTTTTCAGTACAAACAGAATTCACAGAGAAGCTTTATTCTTGAAACAGTGATTGGTCTTCCAGCGATATAAAAAGGCATTTTATTTTAAATATATAAAGTAGTTCAAATTCTACATAGCTTTTCTGAAAGCACAAGCATTTATAAAAATGTTTCTCTTATTTTTTTCATCTCTCAGTCCCAAGGGAAAGCAGAGTTATAGGCATTTGTCTTCCCAGAGTAATAGAAATTAAAGAGTATGATTCATTTTTCTGATCCTTAGCAGCTAAAATGTTCCTTTTACAGATTTAAGTACAGCAAAAGTAATGTAGCTTTTAAATGAGGTAAATGCATCCACAGAAAGAATGCTCCTAATAACCAACAAAATAAGGTAGATTTTAAATGATCTAAATGCATCTGCAGAAAGAGTACTTCTAGTAATCAGGAAATGAAATACATTTTCCTCCCATATGACTCATTCAACCAAGCTTCATCTGAAAAGCTCACATAAATGCATCTACAGAATGAATGTTTCCAATATTTAAGATATAAAATATGCTTTCCTCTTTTTTGACTCATTCAGCAAAGCTTCATTCAGAAGGAACACATTATAAGAAAAGTTTACAAAATGTATTTGCAAAGTAGCGCGAGTAGCATCAGTGCAATGTCATATTTCAGTCAATTGCTCTCAATTTATTTCATATTCAGCAATACACACACACACACACACACACACACACACACACACACACACACACACACACACACACACACACACTCACACACACACACATGCATGCACAAATGTACAGATACACACACACGCACATATATATATATATATATATATATATATATATATATATATATATATACACACAGGGGATTCACTTTACATGCTCAACATTTTAAAACTTCGAAATTCATATGGCCGCAACCATATAATCGATGTTTTAAAACATCGAACCTGTAAAGTGGAGATCTTCATACAGCGTGGAATGGGTAATTTTTCCTTTTCCTTGCTGTAGTATGATCTTGGAGATGGTATATTTAAATAGCAGGAGTGTGGGGGGGGGTGCAGGGGGCTTGCACCCCTGCGAAAACATCCTAGAAATTTTTGTTTTGTTTTTTTCTGTTTGCTTTTCAGGTTCAGTGTTTTAAAACATCAATTATATGGTCTCAGCCATATGAATTTCGATGTTTTAAAACATCGAGCATGTAAAGTGATTCTTTATACAGGTATATGAAGGAGGAGATACAATCTGTTGACTATAATAATGCAGCAGAGTGTACAGTGGATGAAGGGTATATAATCTTTATATGGTACCAGTGAACCAAAGATCTTCATTTTTAATGTGTGTGTGTGTGTGTTTATTGTGTACTGTTTTAGAGTAGTTATGTTTTATTTATTTATTTATTTTTATTTTATTGCATTTGTTTACTGGGAAAGTTCACTTGGCCTAAAAGAACCCATTTTCAGTGGAGATCTGGGGACAAAAGCTCCAACAAGAACATAAATAAAGAAAAAAAAATAAACATTAATTGGTACAGAAGTAGAAACAGTGTTACACATAGTGATTACAGTGATATATACAGAATATATACATAAAAGCAGGAATTTAGTTAGTTTGATTACAGTAATATATGCAGAATATATACAAAAAAGCAGGAATTCTCTCTCTCTCTTCCACCTCTCAACTGAACCATTAATTGTCTCTCTGCCTTCAAATCCTTACTGCACTCATACCTTTCTTCACAGTGGGAATGTTCTTGTTCCCATCCTACACAGTTTCCCCTACCTCACTCTCCCTCCATGAGCTATTACTTTCTGTAAATAAACTCCTAGTGTGTCTATAAACTACAGCTCTAGCAAAGAATAAAAAAAAATCCTCTGTAATACTATGTATGTATTTTGCACTCTGTGCATTACTATTATGTATTTTTACTGTCTGTATTTACTTTGATTTTCTGTACTATTATGTATGTATTTTGCATTCTGTATATTACTATTATGTATTTTTACTGTCTGTATTTACTTTGATTTTCTGTACTATTCTGGAGCTTTTCTCCCCAGGACTCCATTGAAATGGGCTCTTTATGGCCCAATGGACTATCCTGGAAAACAAACTTCAAATAAAAATAAAATAAATAAATAGTTGGTTTGATTACAGCAATATATACAGACTATATACGTAAAAGCAGGAATCTAGTTGGCTTGATTATAGTAATATATACAGACAAGCAGTAATCTAGTTGGCTTAATTACAGTAATATATACAGAATATATACATAAAAGCAGGAAATTAGTTGGTTGCCAGATGAATTCAATCAGGGAGGTATACACAGAGATATAGTAATCAGCGTTATTGCATCAGTATCAATAAGTGATGAAAAAAATAATAACTATGGAGAAAGTATCATTAGTCAGCAGGAGCAAAAAGCAAAGGAGTTTAGTTCTCATATAAGGAGAAGGAGGAGGTTAGGTTATAGAGCAGGTACATAGCCAGGAAAAGTTGAAAGGATTTTTCAGTATTTGCATAAAGGTGGTGGTGCTGCCTGTGTTTCTTATAGAAGGTGGAAGTGAGTTCCACAGTTCCGCGACGGTGAAGGAGTAGAAGAATTGACCAGCAGGTAAGGTGGATTTTCTACTTTTAGAAGTAAATGATTTGCTGATCTTAGTTGCCTGCTTGGTTGGTATTTGGTAAGTAGAGTTGAGAGAGTAGGACAGTCTGTGAGTCTGTAGATTATTTTGTGTGCTGTAGTTAGTTGGGTGAATGAGAGATGGTGGAGGAGTTCCTGCCAACCTAATTGTTTCAGTGAGTTACAGTGGTGGGATGAGAATTTGGCTTTTGAAGTTTTTCTATTGTGGTTCCTTTGTCTTTGTGCAGTTTTATTGAAAGTTATATCATTATATGGGCCAGCTTAAAATTTAGTATGTTGAAATTCAGTATTATGGGTTTCAGTCAAGTGACTTTTCAGTCTTTTGAATTTTCAGTCTTATGGTCTCAGTCAAATGAGTTTCAGTCAAATGAGGTTTCTGTCATACGATAGGGATACCCTGGCATACAGGGCATTGTCAGACCCCACTCTGATGGACCTCCAGCATATCCACAAAACAAACAATACCAGAATTACCCATTCTAAAGACTTAAACCTTGCCTGTGATATAAATAGGACCTGCTGGAGAGACTGGTATGTATCCCAGATACTACCCCATCTGTGGAACAGGCTCCCCATCTGTGTGAAGCAGAGTTCCTCCCTAATTCAATTCAATTGCAACTTGGACAATTGAATGGGAAACTGGAAATTCGGCCCTGACTTGGCACCTATGTCTCTGATGCAAACAGGTAACCTGTAAATGGTTAATCTCCAGGCTCATGCTTACACTTATCAAGGGTATCCGAATTTGTCATAGATTTGGGATGCATGGTTAGGCTTAAAAAGGCCCTTGCGGACGTTAGCCTAGTAAACACCTATGAACCTATGAACCTATTTGTATAAAAGATGAAACCGGTGAGTTTAGGTCCAATGGTAAAGATCCTATGAAAATACTAAGGAGGATAAGAAGAAGGCTAGAGCCCCCTGGATCCCTTGCAGTAATCAGCTTTGGGGGGGGGGGCAGAAATAGAATTATTGCATTTGATTTTAAAGGCTATATTTCTAAGAAAACTTTTGAACCAGTACAGGGTGGAAGATCCAATATTACAGCATGAAAGACGGTGAAAAAGAAGGTTGTGGACGACAAAGTGAAAGGCTTAGAAAAGATAAAAAAAATACAAACTCAGTTATGTGGTCTAATAAAGAGTGGGAAGTACAAGTTATGTGGTCTAATAAAGAGTGGGAAGTACAAGTTATGTGGTCTAATAAAGAGTGGGAAGTACAAGTTGTGTGGTCTAATAAAGAGTGTGAAGTACAAGTTATGTGGTCTAATAAAGAGTGGGAAGTACAAGTTATGTGGTCTAATAAAGAGTGGGAAGTACAAGTTGTGTGGTCTAATAAAGAGTGGGAAGTACAAGTTATGTGGTCTAATAAAGAGTGTGAAGTACAAGTTATGTGGTCTAATAAAGAGTGTGAAGTACAAGTTATGTGGTCTAATAAAGAGTGGGAAGTACAAGTTGTGTGGTCTAATAAAGAGTGGGAAGTACAAGTTATGTGGTCTAATAAAGAGTGGGAAGTACAAGTTATGTGGTCTAATAAAGAGTGGGAAGTACAAGTTATGTGGTCTAATAAAGAGTGTGAAGTACAAGTTATGTGGTCTAATAAAGAGTGTGAAGTACAAGTTATGTGGTCTAATAAAGAGTGGGCAGTACAAGTTATGTGGTCTAATAAAGAGTGTGAAGTACAAGTTATGTGGTCTAATAAAGAGTGTGAAGTACAAGTTATGTGGTCTAATAAAGAGTGGGAAGTACATTTTTGTGCTTCTGTGTTTAATGAAACCATGTCAGTGTGTGGATATAATACTGCATTGCTAAGTTTTTTCAAGCAGTATGCCATGTGTGGGGAGTAAACAGATGGGCCAGATATCATAGGTGCTGGATGACACTAGACAGTCTGTTGATGAGCCATTTTGTCACCAAAGTGCACTATGTGCGAGTTAGGATGAGAGGACGTTTGGTCATCAAGTGGTTGTTTGGCCAAGTGTGGGGGATGCTAAAAAGAGGAACTTAGGTTAGGGAAGGAACATCTCATCATCTGCTTTTAATGCTAAAAGTCTAAGATTTGCCAAAAGTTTCAGCATTAGGAATCCAAGAGTGTGTGCATGTGTTTTGAGCTAGGGTTAAAGTAACAGAAGGTAAGGGAATGTAATCAGTGGTGTGTGTGTGTGTGTGTGTGTGTGTGTGTGTGTGTGTGTGTGTGTGTGTGTGTGTGTGTGTGTGTGTGTGTGTGTGTGTGCGTGTGTGTGTGTGTGTTTTTGTTGTTGCATGATCTGTGGTCTACCCCCCATACCCTGAACTAAATATATATATATATTAACTCCAAGATGGCACAACTGTGTAGAAGAGACAAATTCCATCATTTAGTATTTTGAATTTTCAGTCTTTTGGTTTTTAAGTCTTCTGAAGTAGACCCATATATATATATATATATATATATACACACACATACATATGCCTATATACACATTCACACATACATACATACATACATATATTTTAAATACATATATATATATATATATATATATATATATTTATATATATATATATATATATATATATATATATATATATATGTATGCATATATACCTATACACACACACATACATTTACTTAAACCTTAAGTGGACAAATGGAAGAAGACAATAGTGCAAGTGTTTGCAATATTCTTGTATGCTTTAGAGTGAGATCGCTGTAAAATATGGATGGGGAATTACCCCTTCCTCCTGTAGTGCAGTCATGGAGTGAGTATATTAAAATAGCAGGGAATGTAGGAGGGTTGCTTGCTTATTGTTAATGTTTTTTTTTTTAGATGTGACTCAGTTTGTTTTTTGTCTAATAATTCTGCATTTGAATAGTTGCTGTTTGACTAAATCATATAAATCCATGTAAGTCCAAGCAGATACTGAAGGCAGGATATATAACATGCAGGTTTACTTTCACAAATAAAATGCCAATATTTGAGTGAGTTATGTCAGCCTTGGGCAGTGCTCATGCCACACATACAACTTCCTTAACCTCACCAAAGTATATAATAGCGAATCACATGCCAATATTATCAAAACGTTAAATGCACTCCAAATCGATCACTATGTTTGATTAGTTACATAGATAGCTATTTGGCTGAGTGACAGAACTCACTCTGACAGAGCGGCAGATGTGGCCTCTGATAGCAAGAACGTAACCAGTAGGGCACCACAGGATTCTGTGCTAGGACCTTTGCTACTCAATGTATACTTCTCTGATCTCCAAGTTAAAGGTCAGTAACTCAGGTTAACTAAGAGTACAGACAAGTGCAAACTGGGTGCTATACCTGAATTCCCTTCCGATATGCAGGAGCTACAAAGTGAACTTAAACATAAATAGCTGGTGCACTGACAACTGGCTAAAGCTAAATGTTAAAAAAAAATACTATATTCTTGCATTTGGCTGACATACCCACCTCTCAGCTTATAGTACAGAAAATGATATGCACCAAAACAAGGATGTTGTAAGAGACCTTGCAATGTTGGTGGATAATACCCTTTCCTTTGACCATTATCTTGCAACAGTGGTCAGGAAATCCTACTACCTGATGGAGCTGATCAGAAAGGCTATTTCTTCTAGGTCCATGATCTCTCTGTATTCTGCACTGACCAGGCCCGTCATATAGTACAATGTCCCTTTGGTGTACACCTTACTAAACATATCATGCAGTTGCAGAGATCTCAAAACGTTCCTGAGAAAAATATAATAAGACTAAATGACCAGAGCATTCAAGAAAAGCTGGAGGCCTTGAGCCACATTCAGTGTCTGACAGACACCTTAGGTGTGATCTATGCCTCATCTTCTGGGCCATTAGGGCAGCCCAAGACCTCTTATTTCACCACAAATCAAATTGTCCTGCAAATATTACAGCCATAAATCTGAATTTGCACAGATTTGTCACACAATGACTACCCCTTCAGAGGAACACACTTCCTCTCCAGACCAAGCAATGTGACACTATCCTCCTTTAAGAAGGAATTAGACAACTGGATAGGTATTCATAAATCTACCCCTAGTGTGATGGGCCTATCACTCCTTGAGAAAGAAAGGTCTAAGGGTGAATGCTGGCATGGCATAATGGCCACATGGCTCAGTTGCTTTGTACTTCTATGAGAACCAAATTCATAGCCTTCTTTTTTGCTTATCCACCATTTTATTCAAGCTTTACAGTTAACACAACCCCTGCAGGATACAGCCAGACTTAACAGTTCAAGGCAATAGGCCTCTTCTTAGTACAGCTTACAGTTCTGTTGGAAAGTACATCCACAAGGTCCTTAGATTAGTACCAGCTGCGCACTCCCAATCCAAGCACAACCTGGATAACTGGATGGGGAACAGAAAACACATTCCTGGGATTCCACCCGTGTCCCTGCTGGACAGGGGCATCAGGTGCTGACTTGTCGGAACATGGGCTAACTTCCTGGCTAGGTTTGTAAGGGCCTAAGGGCCAATAGCCTAGTAACTTCCTGTGATCCTATGATTCTATGATCCACATTTCCTCCAGAAGAATCCTTATGAGGAAAACTAACATCCTGGCTTGCTGCTTTCAGGCAACCTCCTCATATATATATATAGCTATATCTATATCAATATCTATATCTATATCTATATCTATATCTATATCTATATCTATCTCTACATCCCTCTCTCTCTCTCTATCTATCTATATATATATATATATATATATATATATATATATACACACACACACACACACACACACACACACACACACACACACACACACACACACACACACACACACACACTCACACACAGATTCACTTCAGAATCTCTAAAGCCCAAAATCTCGAATTTCAAATGACTGAGACCAAAATGTCAAAAGTTCAAAACATTGAAAACTCAAAACACTGAACTTCATAACATTGAATAAAACACAGGACACCAACACTTACTATATTCCAGCACAACTACATATAGATTATGTATTGTTTCCACAATTCCAAATTTTTTCCTATGTATTTTGTTTTACACTTTTCTAAATATGTCAATTCCAGTTGTTTTATCTCTGTTACTATATTCACTACTTCTAATATTTGAACTGAATATATTTATGCTATGGGCAGTGCATCAGAAAAGGAAATTAGTTTCCTTTTTTGATGTACTGAGTGTTGATGTGTTGTTTGCAGAATATGACTGTTTGACTTCATGGTTCATGTTTTACAAGTCAACCAGGTGACATGTCAACCATTCATATACACCTCAACCTTTTAGAGCAAGAAGTCTGGACAAAGCCTTAAGGGAAAGTGGGACAAAGGTCCAAAAATAGGGACAATCTTAAAATATTGCTCTTACAAATTTAGAAAGTTGATAGAATAACAGGTTTTGCATTAGCACAATTTTTCTGAAGGGTATGAAGTCTGAAACTCAATTATCTGTCATTATTTTCTAATGTTAATCTTTAATGATTTGCCAGTAATTTGCCAGAAAACCACAAATTTATGAAAAATGGACCAAAAATCTGAGGCAAAAATCTGGACTTTCTGGGAAAATCTTTACAGTTAAGATGTATGACCATTCATTAGAAAATTGTATATGTGTACATACATTTAGCTATATGGTTTACAGGCAGTTGGTTGATAGTTCCTTTCATCCACAAAAAAAATAAATAAATAAATAAAATGGTATTTGTGTCTGAAAATTATCTGATCACAAATGTTCGGACTGTTTAGAAACACAGTAAAACCAATTCATCTGCATAAATCAGGCCAATTTCCCAAAATCGTCACTTGCGAATAATTGCCTTCACAAGTAAACTGTACACAATTAGTTAATATCACCATTCAGTCCATTAGTAGTAAACAATGACAACAAAGTCATCAGTCAATGGAAATTTGTAAATAAAACTTTGTAGGCAGATAATTAATTAATACATAAATAATTAATTAATGAGATCTAAATGAAAACTGTATGCAAAGATGCAACTTCACCGTGTAAATGAGGTTTCCTTCCTGCCTTTCTTGTGACTAAAGAGTTACTTTTTTGTACACATGACTTTGAAGTCAATGCAGATTCCCAATTTTGCTACTAGCCTTACTGAATCCTACTTTGTGCTACTTGTCTCTGTTGCTCTACAACCCAATGCATTAAGCAGCACTAGTCAGAATAAAAACGGAAATCATAAGGGCTTTGGTGAACTTGCACAGCCCACAGATTGGCACTGGCGGTATTCATGGCTGCCTTACTGCTCCTCATACCAAGGTATACATAGTCCTCACTATACTTAACAATGACAGCTTTAAGACAGATAAGAGATGCATTAGACAACTCATAGATGTCTGCCTTTAGGAAATATATTCTTGGTCTATGTGGATGGGGATATCTATTTCCCAGTGTAATCACAGGATTGAGTCAGTACTTTGAGTACCTTCAGTAGAATGGCATGCTTTCTAGAGGAGTTTGGTGTAATAGGTTACATTTGTAAGGATATTAGCACCCCATCTGGGCCACATGGTTACCATTCAATCATCTGCTGGATAGTGTGTGATGCATGCATTTGTATCACCAACAGATCAGCCCAGCATCCTTGTAGTATCTGATGCCCACATAAGGCACAATGTAGGATTCTTCATGGTCACATAGTAAGTGTACAGTATAGAATTTTTCCCCATAGGTATTTATCGATCTATACAGTGACATAGGTTGTAATAACTAACCACCCATTTCTCATATGTCCCCTTCCCTGTTATGTTTTCAGGTGATGCAGGATACCCACTCAAATCATGGCCAATAACACTAGTCTGTAATCCACAGGGAGATGGACAAGAACACTTTAACACCATTCTGTAAAAAAACATGGATAGTTTTTTGTTTATGTTTTCGACAATAACCTCATATCTTTCCTAACCTGCACACCTCTCTTACTAGCCTTTCTGCCTATCCATTTTCCTTTACACATATCTGAAAAATATGCCCAAACCTGGTTCCATAAAACTACATCTTCTGGGTGAAATAAGAACCTGTAAAAAGTTGCTCTCTACCGTTAGTCATCACAATCTACGCCGGTTGGCACTGTAAATGCCTGCACCCACCGTATACTGCCCAAACATATGAAGTTATACAGGAACGTACAAATGTTTGCAGCAGTTATACACCTGTGAAAGTTTCACACACAATCTTGCATTTTTCTTAGCAGTCTTTACACATTTTCAGCTCTGTGAACTTTAGGTAGGTGTTTTTTCACAGTCTTTAGAAGTTTCAGAACCTGTACTTTTGTTAATATTTAAAGCATTCATCTTACTCATGCATGCAGTCCAGAAATATGAACACCACCCCTTATCTTATTCTAAGGATGAGAAACATTTAATATGGATGCAACAACTTGAAGGCTCACATCTGAAGTGCTGCTTTTCTTCACCAAAGACAAAACGTTAATTAAATCAGAATGCACTGTGCAGTGTTTCCTACAAAACATTAATTAAAGCATAATGCACCGTACAGTTTTCTACAAGACGCTAATTAAATCAGAATGCACTGTGCAGTGTTTTCTACAAAACGTTAATTAAAGCATAATGTACCATGCAGTGTTTTCTACAAAATGTTAATTAAAGCATAATGCACCATGCAGTTTTCTACAAGACGGTAATTAAATCAGAATGCACTGTGCAGTGTTTTCTACAAAATGTTAATTAAAGCATAATGCACCATGCAGTGTTTTCTACAAAACGTTAATTAAAGCATAATGCACCGTGCAGTGTTGTCTACAAAATGTTAAAGCGTAATGCACTGTGCAGTGTTTTCTACAAAACGTTAATTACAGCATAATGTACCGTACAGTGTTTTCTACGAAGCGTTAAAGCATAATGCACCATGCAGTTTTCTACAAAACGTTAATTAAATCAGAATGCACTGTGCAGTGTTTTCTACAAAACGTTAATTAAAGCATAATGCACTGTGCAGTGTTTTCTACAAAACATTAATTAAAGCAAATGCACTGTGCAGTGTTTTCTACAAAACATTAATTAAAGCATGATGCACCGTGCAGAGTTTTCTACAAAATGTTAAAGCATAATGCACCGTGCAGTGTTTTTCATAAAACGTTAATTAAAGCATAATGCACTGCACAGTGTTTTCTACAAAACGTTAATTAAATCAGAATGCACTGTGCAGTGTTTTCTACAAAATGTTAATTAAAGCATAATGCACTGTGTGGTGCTTTCTACAAAACGTTAATTAAAGCAAATGCAACATGCAGTGTTTTCTACAAAATGTTAATTAAAGCATAATGCACTGTGCAATGTTTTCTATCAGTGTTTGTTTGGATCTCTGGGGAAGAATGACTGTTAACATCCTAAGACAGATGAAACAACACTAATGATAAGTGAGTGATTGGAGACCAAGGTCAAACTTGGCATAATTACTTTCTGATTATGGGATGTGACATGTAATAGACGAAATACCATGTACTATAAGATTAAGGAACCTGATTCAAATGTTAGGACTTATGGCTTCAAAATTTGTCTTGCAACCTAATCCCTAAGACAAAAGTAGAAGATACTTCATTTATTACAAAATCTAGGTACCCACATACACTAATTTTGGATCCCAATTGAAATATTGGAACTCCAAAATAAAAAAAAGGACAAAAATGCAGGAGTAGAATGTATCTTGAAGATTACTTCTCTACTTTAAGCATCTTTTTTTAAAGTGGGCATGCTACCCATAACTCCTGCACTTATATATAGTAACTCTGAGAATACCAGACCTTGAAGAAAAGGGAATATCCCAAGATGCAGTCTTCTCAGACTTAATATATGTAAGTCCATTTTTTTTGGCTGCTTAGTCTCTGTGTTTTCACAACTCACTCTAGTGGGTCCCATCATTTCAAGTGGTTACCACCAAACCAATTTCCATTTTTTTCTTCCTATTTTTAGTTTGAGCTACTGTCTCCTTTTGTTTTTAATTGGCTCTGGTAATGGACTGAGTTTATGTATTATTTATTTAAATTTGCTGACTGGGGTAGAAGACTAATTCATCTTGAAGTAACATACCTGAATAAGAACTGATATTGGAGCAGATTAAGGGCAAGTGGAGAGTCATGTAAATAACTAATTGGAGACCAAATCTAAGTTAGATAAGGAGAGAAGAAAAATTATGTTTTGGAGTGTGTGCTCTATTGTAATTGTAGTATTATCTTAGGTTTTGAGGTGTGTGCCCCACTGTAATTGTGGTATTGTTTTATGTTTTGGGGTGAGTGCTCCATTATAATTGTTCATCTTATATTATGTTTTGGGGTGTGTGCACTATTGTAATTGTCGGTATCATCTTATGTTTTGGGGTGTGTGCTCTATTGTAATTGTTGGTATCATCTTATGCTTTGAGGTGTGTGCCCCATTGTAATTGTGGTATTATTTTATGTTTTGGGATGAGTGCTCCATTGTAATTGTTGGTATCATCTTATGTTTTGGGATATGTGCTGTATTGTAATTGTTGGTATCATCTTATGTTTTGGGGTATGTGCTGTATTGTAATTGTTGGTATCATCTTATGTTTTGGGGTATGTGCTGTATTGTAATTGTTGGTATTGTCTTATGTTTTGGGGTATGTGCTGTATTGTAATTATTGGTATCATCTTATGTTTTGGGGTATGTGCTGTATTGTAATTATTGGTATCATCTTATGTTTTGGGGTATGTGCTGTATTGTAATTGTTGGTATCATCTTATGTTTTGGGGTATGTGCTGTATTGTAATTGTTGGTATCATCTTATGTTTTGGGGTATGTGCTGTATTGTAATTGTTGGTATCATTTTATGTTTTGGGGTATGTGCTGTATTGTAATTATTGGTATCATCTTATGTTTTGGGGTATGTGCTGTATTGTAATTATTGGTATCATCTTATGTTTTGGGATATGTGCTGTATTGTAATTGTTGGTATCATCTTATGTTTTGGGGTATGTGCTGTATTGTAATTGTTGGTATCATCTTATGTTTTGGGGTATGTGCTGTATTGTAATTATTGGTATCATCTTATGTTTTGGGGTATGTGCTGTATTGTAATTATTGGTATCATCTTATGTTTTGGGGTATGTGCTGTATTATAATTATTGGTATCATCTTATGTTTTGGGGTATGTGCTGTATTGTAATTGTTGGTATCATCTTATGTTTTGGGGTATGTGCTGTATTGTAATTGTTGGTATCATCTTATGTTTTGGGGTATGTGCTGTATTGTAATTGTTGGTATCATCTTATGTTTTGGGGTATGTGCTGTATTGTAATTGTTGGTATTATCTTATGTTTTGGGGTATGTGCTGTATTGTAATTGTTGGTATCATCTTATGTTTTGGGGTATGTGCTGTATTGTAATTGTTTGTATCATCTTATGTTTTGGGGTATGTGCTGTATTGTAATTGTTGGTATTATCTTATGTTTTGGGATATGTGCTGTATTGTAATTGTTGGTATCATCTTATGTTTTGGGGTATGTGCTGTATTGTAATTGTTGGTATCATCTTATGTTTTGGGGTATGTGCTGTATTGTAATTGTTGGTATCATCTTATGTTTTGGGGTATGTGCTGTATTGTAATTGTTGGTATCATCTTATGTTTTGGGGTATGTGCTGTATTGTAATTGTTGGTATCATCTTATGTTTTGGGGTATGTGCTGTATTGTAATTGTTGGTATCATCTTATGTTTTGGGGTATGTGCTGTATTGTAATTGTTGGTATCATCTTATGTTTTGGGGTATGTGCTGTATTGTAATTGTTGGTATCATCTTATGTTTTGGGGTATGTGCTGTATTGTAATTGTTGGTATCATCTTATGTTTTGGGGTATGTGCTGTATTGTAATTGTTGGTATCATCTTATGTTTTGGGGTATGTGCTGTATTGTAATTGTTGGTATCATCTTATGTTTTGGGGTATGTGCTGTACTGTAATTGTTGGTATCATCTTATGTTTTGGGGTATGTGCTGTATTGTAATTGTTGGTATCATCTTATGTTTTGGGGTATGTGCTGTATTGTAATTGTTGGTATCATCTTATGTTTTGGGGTATGTGCTGTATTGTAATTGTTGGTATCATCTTATGTTTTGGGGTATGTGCTGTATTGTAATTGTTGGTATCATCTTATGTTTTGGGGTATGTGCTGTATTGTAATTGTTGGTATCATCTTATGTTTTGGGGTATGTGCTGTATTGTAATTGTTGGTATCATCTTATGTTTTGGGGTATGTGCTGTATTGTAATTATTGGTATCATCTTATGTTTTGGGGTATGTGCTGTATTGTAATTGTTGGTATCATCTTATGTTTTGGGGTATGTGCTGTATTGTAATTGTTGGTATCATCTTATGTTTTGGGGTATGTGCTGTATTGTAATTATTGGTATCATCTTATGTTTTGGGGTATATGCTGTATTGTAATTATTGGTATCATCTTATGTTTTGGGGTATGTGCTGTATTGTAATTGTTGTATCATCTTATGTTTTGGGGTATGTGCTGTATTGTAATTGTTGGTATCATCTTATGTTTTGGGGTATGTGCTGTATTGTAATTGTTGGTATCATCTTATGTTTTGGGGTATGTGCTGTATTGTAATTGTTGATATTATCATTACCTAAAGTGTGATGCAAGCAAAGAAATGCAAAAAAGTGGTGGTAAGTGTTAGATTATAATAAATACTATTGTTGGTAAATAAAGGTGGAAGATTTACATAAAGGTCAATTATACTGCAAAAAAGTAAAAGATAAAGCATCAGAACAGAGTAAGTTGTGCAAAAGTGATACAATGAATGTACTGATTAGGATTAGGAGTAATATACTGTATGTGCAGAATTGGGTTTCACAATTAAATGATTATCACATGAGAAACATTTTGCATACTGCTGAGTCTAATGGATGTTAAAATATAATCTCCTCCACAGTTTTGTAACTTGTACAAAGACAGGAAATAATGCATTCAGACAAACTGCTAATATTTTACACAACTGTCTCAGCCCCAAACCCGTTATAATAGCTGAAATATTTAGATGCTGTAGATGGGACCAGGTGAAACATTACAGCATATCCGAGTTTCAGCATTTTTTGTGTGTTGATGGACTTGCTGATGCATTGTGTGAAAATCTTGCACCTTGTACGTGTTGTGGAACAAATCAAAACATACTGTCAGAAAAGGATTTAACATGAAAGCAAGCTGTAAGTACAGTGCATTTAGTAAACCTGAACTGCTATTAAGGATACATCTGAAATGCAACAATAAACCATAGAATGTCACAATCATTAAATGCCACTATGGCAGTAGAAAGTACAAAGATATTATTAGTGTGGTAAGGAATCACACAGTTTAAATGAATGTTGGTGTAAACAAAAGATTGCAGAAGATGTCGGAGTATAGGGCATATTTAGACAGAATGTGTAAAGCTGATAAATAGCAGGATAGTGTGAAATGGAATGCACTAGAGGAGGAAGTACTTAAAAGTAAAACAGCAAATGCTTATAATGTGGCTAAAAGGTAAACAAACTAATTGATCGTGAAAAGAAAAGAAAAAAAAAACATTTCTTATGCCTGAAACTATATGACATTGCATGGTTAGAACACAGAATTATATGGGCCACTCCAAAAGTGTTTGGAGTCAGATTAGAAGAATCTACATTATCTATAATTTCAGTTATAGACTACAAAAGAATGTAAAAGAGGTTGCCAATGTACAATACTTCAGTAATGTTCAGAATGTAAAGAGGAAAAAATCTGTCTCCTAAATAAAAAATAAGGGCTGATAGAGCATACAGTAGTAAAAACATATCAACTGCTGTAAAGTGTGCATGTTGGTGTGTGTGTGTGTGTGTGTGTGGGGGGGGGGGTGCGGGGGGGGGCAATGGTTTACACAATCTCGGTGACAATGGCTGTGAAACATTCAGTTGTCATAGCCCAGAATTTAAACACTGAATGTTTCAGCAGCTGATAATGCAACTGCAAAGCAAAAACTTATGCAAGTATTCATAAATTTGACAAACTAAATGTTCAGGGAAAGAACAGATACTCTCATCCATACAAAGACATGTGCACGTGTACACATTGTCCACCTTACATTAAGGACATATTAGCTTCCTTTGCAGGAGGGGGCTTATCAAAGATCATTTTTTTCTTAGGTCTAACAACAAATGGAAAATGTTGACTGTTCTATAAAGTTATTGGTAGTCGAAACTATTAAAATATTATTCCAACAGAGTGATCTTGGTTTTAGCCAGTTTTGCAAAAATATGAAAATAAAGGATCAGAACAGTGAGCTTCTACCCCATCAGTTTTATAAAAAGCCATGGATCAATTTTTCTTTATGATATACCTGGGACATAATACTACCTTGTTAATATTAAAGGGAAACATCTTTAACATTTGCAGAAGTTGTTGGTCTTTCTGGGAGAGAATGGCTTGAGAGAATTAGGAATACTTGTGAGCTTCAGAGATAAGTTCCCATATTGTGTTCATGTTATCAGTCACGATGGTCTAAAAAAGCTAAGCGGACTACTACTACAAATTTCTACCGCATTTCTACCGCAGTATGACATCTGCTGAATGCTCTGATACAGGCAGATGTTGGCTAGCTGTAGAACAACATCTGTAATGAAACCTTAAGAAAACTAAGACACATGTACCATGCCCTCTCTTTCCACTCAAACTAATATGACGCTGAAAATTAAACATGGTATCATCTGGGATGTCAGGGTACTTAGACTTCACCACCTCTAGCACCAATATAACCTTGCTAGTAGTCATTATCTCCATAGCTACATGTCACATGATTTTACACTGCCTTTTTTGAATATTATGTGCTTGACAGTAGTCAATATTCATTCTAAATGACCACATGTTATTTCTATGGTCAACCACACTGGAGAAAACCATTAGGATCACAAACACCACATCTCAATCACAACCCACACTTATCCAACACACACCCACATATGCGGAGGTCCTCAACAAAAACATACCCAAACAAAAGAGACCTCCGAGGCAAAAATACACACAAACTTTATAGCCCACCCCACCACACACCACGCTTAGTCCACACAGCTGTATTCTTGATTTTGGACTTGGTATTAACCAACATGAGTAACCACTACAGCATCCCTACAGTGTCAACCTCCCTGGTAAGATCCGACCACAAAGCCGTCACTTTCAAAGTCACCATCTCCCCTGAACCCCCCCCCCCCCGCAATGCTAGGATCAGCCATCAAAACTTCTCCAAAGCTGATTACAACCTCCTGAGGGAAGGTATACAGTTCAGTAGGAACTGGCATAAATGTCCAAACCTACACCAAAGTACTATAAGAGCACTTATATAGCTGGATGGAATCAGGAATACCCGACAGGACATAATTCTACTCCTCAAGGAAGAGTAAACCTGTCTGGTGGACATCTGCAATAAATAACCTCTATAATGAAAGGAAACAATTGCTGTCCAGGACCAAGAAGGAGCAGGTGTATAATTGGAAGCAATCTCTCCTTAGCCTGAACAAGCAAATAACAGCACTAGTGAAATTCTCTAAAGCAAACATCAAGTCCAAAATGGCCACATCTACTAAAGACAATCATAATGTCTTCTTCACTTAGGTCTGCAGTCTCAAAGGAAGCACTCAGATCTGCTCAGAACTGGTAGTCAAGGCACCACATACACAAACACCGTAGATATAGCCAACCTGCTGGTAAACAGGTTCAATGGAAACTTCACCCCTCTGTCCCCCATCAGTAAATCAGGTCATCCCCAGCACCTCCTCCCCTTATCTCTAGGCAGAAAATACAGCCTCCATGGGACCAGATAACATCCCAGGCTGAATCCTACATGAACTCAGGCAGGAACTTGCAGCACCATTAGGCACCCTATTCAACCAAAGCCTGAGTACTGGCTTCATTCCAGCCGAGTGGAGGACAGCCACTGTCATCCCTTTGCACAAACGTGGAGCGTTCACTGATTCAGGAAATTATATACTCATCAGCCTAACTAGCCGGACCTGCAAAGCCATGGAACAGATTATCATGGACCTCAATAACAAGGCACTGCAACCTCCAAACACTCAACTCCACATAGTTTGGTTTTGTCAAGGGGAGGTCATGCCTGTTAAATTTGGTCAACTTCTTTGAGACAGTCCTCAAAGCCATGGATGAGGGGAAGGCAGTGCACAAAACCTACCTTGACCAGGCCAAAGCCTTCAATTTTATTCCCACTCGGTATAATAAATAATTCTCTCAACTAGGCATCAATCCATATGTTACCAGATGGGTAGCAAACTGTCAAACTGGTAGAACCCACCTAGTCAAAACAGAGGAAGCCACCTCAAGCAGTAGTCCTGTAAAGAACAGTGTACCCTAGGGATCGGTCTTGGGGCCTCTCTTGTTTGGGATATACTTTTCTGAGGTGCAGGCCAAAACCAGTGGGCTATGGCCCACCAAATTTGCAGATGATTCCAAGCAGGGCACTGTCATCAATTATCCTAGTGATGTGGACATCCTCCAAGAGGGTTTCAGCCAAACAAATGAGTGGTGCCAGAAAAATGGCCTCAAACTGAATGTCAAGAAATGCATCATCATCCCCTTTGGGGAGAATGATGTCCACACAAATTATCACATTAATAACAAGGTCCTAAGCACACAGTTAGTCATGAGGGACTTGGGCACCCAGGTTTATAGCAAACTGCCTTTTAACCACCATATTGTCTCCGTTGTATGCAAAGCTTTCTACATGGCACAACTTATTAGGAAGGGTATCTCAACCAAGGACAAGGAGGTCATAACATCCCTGTACTCTTCCCTTATAAGACCCATTATTGAGTACAATGCCCCTTTTGGCAGGTACCTCACAAAGCACATGCAGCAGCTGGAGAGATTACAGAGGTTCCTCACCAGGAGAATACAGGGCTTCAAACATCTACCTTACACAGACAGGCTAAAAGCCCTATCCCTCTACTCAGTCTCATACAGACTCCTTAGAGATGACCTCTGTCTGACATACAAAGCAATCTCAGACCCCACCTTGATGGGACTGCTGCATACCTGCAAGTCAAGCTCCACTCGAGTAACCCACATGGGTGACCTCAACCTAGTCTGTGACATCAAAATGACTTGTTGGTGGAACACATTTGTATCCCTGAGACTTCCCCTTCAGTGGAATAGACTCCATCTCAATGTCAAGCAGAGTACCTCATTATCCCTTTTTAAGCACATCCTGGATAACTGGATGGGGAACAAAAAATACATTCCTTGGATTCCACCTGTGTCCCTGCTAGACTGGGGCACTGGGTGCTGACTTGTTGTAACATCGGCTAAATTCTTGGCTAGGCTTGTAAGGGCCTCAGGCCCAATAGCCTTGTAATATTCTATGATGCTATGATCTTAAGTATTATGCTCTCCAGAAATGGGTTACATCAGCTTCAGATATGAAGGCTTAATGCCTAAGCAATCTTACATAAATTAAAGGGAAATGCTATGAGTACTATTTAATATTATACACACAAATATCACAGCTTGTGAGGAATTATTCTGTGCACTGTGAGTATAAACAGACCTCCGGTTTGGAATACATACAATAAGAAAACCAGAGTTAAGTATGAAAAGGAAGTCTAAAAGATAAGATTGGAAAAAAAAATATTTTCAACAAAAAAATGTAGAAAGTTCAGGTGTACAAAAAGCAAACGTTTATTAACAACACTCTGAAATGATCCAATGACACCTTCATTAAGCAATTCAAAGTAGACAAAAAACACATTGACATAGATATAATACTCCTTCAATACTGATCCAAATAATCACATATCCAAGTAGCCCACTTTCAGAAGAAAGTGAGTCTTCCCATGGCATTCTTCATCAATCTCCAGATATGAAGTAACACCTAGTTCCTAGACTGTCCCACTGCATGGGTACAGTGGAACGGTAGTTCCAAGTGCTCAGCAAACACTCAGAAATGCCCAAGTAACTCAAGAACCTCCTGCATTTAGTAAAAACAATCACAAATGTTTTAAGCACAGCCCCTCAAAATGCTGCCAATGCACTAACCCGCGGTCATGCATTTTCCAAAACAGACAATCTCCATTGTTAAAACCTTGAAAATCCCAAACAGTTATATTCACACCAGTGTAGAAAAATGGAATAAAGTATAGCTGCTGCTGAGGACATAAAAGGAAACAGCAGCAGAATGGTCTAATTTGACATCTCAATATTTCCAGGATGCTCAACCATAAATATTTTTTATAAAATATTATCTTGAATGACTCATATTCTTTGTGTATACAAATTTTGTTCTGGTATATCTTTTGTGATAAATGGTACCTATTTTAACTCTGCATGCTTGGAAACAAAATTATGTCCCTGTTATCATGATTTATACAATCTACTTTTCAGAAGGCCTGCAACACCATGTACAGGGCATCTCTGAATCCCAGAAAATGTTCAGGGTAAACAATAATATACTGCAACTGAAGGGGAATTCAGAATTGCATTGACTTGTTGCTGATAGACTTACCATCAGAATTCAAGCGAATGAAATGTCTGGCCACACTTTTGCTGCAAATAAGATCAGATAGTTACCCTTGGTAATATAAAAAAAGGACACAGGAAACCAAACAGGGAGCAACTCTACTGGTGAAGAATGATAAAGCTATAACTATGGCCCAGGAGATTCAGGTTTGATTAACAGCTCAAGTGTGTGACAAAGTGGCAAGGATGGTCGGGCAAACCCACCTTGTGTGGGTAGGGTGATGATCGATAATGCTCCCTAAAGAGAGGTATTGCCCAAAGAGGGAGTTGCCCTCAAATGTAGGTGATGATCAAGGGGGAGGAGAAGGGAGTGTTTAGGGTAGGACATATAAGAAAAAGAACCCACAGGATGGGTCTGGAAGAATGAGGTTCGAAGGGGGCAAAAAAAATTATAATCTGAAAAAAAGAAACAAAACAAGTAAATAGGTTGTACAGTTTTAGGAAATAAAAACACTGATAAGCCAACATGAAGAGACACTAAAATGGATACAAAGAACACTTGCATGACCAGTGAGAAAATCTGCACCCATAGTATTGCCTGAAAACTTGATCTCAAAGACTGCATGTCCTAGCATGATATCCCACTGCAATGCACATGCAGGGAAGCAACTGCACAGATCATACACTGTTGGTAGCATATTACAGCATGCTTTGTTAGGTTGGTAGCATGTTAAAGCATGCTTTTTGGGTTGGTAGCATGTTAAAGCATACTTTGTTGAGTAGAGAGAGGTTACACAGATTTTGCTACTGTAAGACGATAATATGTAGGGGTTCCAAGAGTTAAAATTTGTCCTAGACAAAAAATAAGCATAAATATACTTTGATGCCCGAGATGTGGAGGAAAGGGAGTGTGAGCACGTGCACATGCATCTACACACACACACACACACACACACACACACACACACACACACACACTTATGGACATAAAAACAAGAGTATCCAGCTAACGCTGAGACATTCCAAATGCTTATAGTCTGTTAATGATGTCCTTACATCAGAAGATAACTCATTTTTGTTCTACATGCCTTTCACAAGGAAGGAAAGATGTGGCTGTTCATCTACATCTGCGCCAGAAGGGTATGCGCTTTAGAACCATTATAGGCATCCAATCTTACCCGAAACAACACTCTGAATGCAGCATAAAGGGGGTGATATACTGATGGAATGTGCTACTCTTCTAACAAGGCATTAAACCAAAGCATCTCTTATGCATTGTGGTATTAGTGCTTAACTGCCAGGGAGTTATGGACAAGTGCAAAAACCCAGTCACTTTTTATACAGAGTAGAATCATGGCAGGCTGTTGCCAGATATAGTATTTGTAACCTAAGAAACAAACCGCTTACTGGATGTACCACAGCATGATAACAGTCTCACTGCACTTGAATGAATCACTTTAAGTTCAAACACTATCACTATACATCGAATGACATACACCACACACACACACACACACACACACACACACACACACACACACACACACACACACACACACACAGTCAGCATTTCTTGGATACCATTAATGTAAACACCATGAAACAAATTGCTAAACTATCTACTATGGGGCCAAATACTCTTGAGGTGGTCGTTACTAATTTAGTCTTGGACTGTAAACCACCTTGCATCTCTTCATCCTTTGGGAAAAAATGACCACTGATCATTCATCATTTACTTTATGATTTTTAATAACTTTCCACCTAATTTGTAATTTTTTAGGGACTTCTTCAACTCTAAACAGCCCAGCTGTTAGCTATTCTAGACACATTCCTCAAGAAATCCATACAATTGCATCTGGTTGAAAAAGTCATCTCTTTTACAGCTGTCTTCTATCAGCACCTCAATAATTGCATAGACAAGTCAGTGTCCAACCATTCTATGCATGATAACTGTTTTAGGAATAAACTATTTAAAAGAGAGCACAGTACTAAACAGCTATAAATACCCAATCCCTCCTCCATCTTGGATATACATTGAAACAAACTATCAATCATTTTAAGAGCACTGTTGGAAAATATATGGTTGAGTATGAACTTTAAGTAACACAGATGCCAAAGGGTATTATAAATCCTTCTTCAGCTATGCCAATATGCCCGACAATGCACTGAATGTGTACACAATAATACAGCTCACCTCAACATAAAACACATACAGGATATCTTGGTAAAAAAGTTTAGTTCAAATGTTATCCAGTCCAGCTATGTTGCCACACCCATTATCCCTGCAAACCTAACCCTTCAAGCAAGACTTAAAATTCCTCCCTATCCAAGACTAACAATGACACCTATATGGTGTACCACAACTGCATTTCCTTCCAGCCAACAACTCTTCTGTGGTGCTAATCTTAACCCCCCAACAGCTTGTGACTTGGTTAACCACCTCCCTACATCTGCATGCTACTCATGTGGATCCCCAAGTTTGCTGACAACTGCAGAGTGGGCACTATTAATAAATGCTCCACTGATACCAAATAGCCCCAGCTGTGGCTAGGTTATGCCCAAAGCTAATGTTTAGCAAATGGTCTTAAACTGAATGGTAGAAACTGTGTGAAACTGCAGTTTGACAAACAAACCATTTCCGTTTTTTGTGATATAATGATACTCCTGTACAGACAGGCACTGTTGTACGTGGACAGCTCAATCTCATGTAACCACCATGTCTGCATCACATTTAAGAAATCCTTCTGTTTGGCCAAATTAAGATCCATGGCAATTCATTCCAAATGTAAAGCTTTCACTATGTACCAAAAAAGAACCCCACACACCTCAACTAAAAAGGCCACAAAGATTTCTAGCTAACAGATGAGCAAACATACTGTCAAGCAATTAATTTCCACATTTATTATTCCTGGAGTTCTCATACATCCTTCTTCTAAGTGATATAGCTGTATTGCCTACACAAACAGAACAGCATGAAATAACATACACTATTTGGCTACTGCAGGTAAAAATGTATACACACTTATTGTACCAAGCAAAAGAGTATATGAAAGGTTCTTTATACATTGTATCATACTTTAAACAGTTCCTTTAGAGTCAAAACCAGAGTTGCAGGATAATGCATACTTCAATGAATTTTGGGTAAAGAATAAATAAACATAACGGACTGAATCAGTTGAGAATTTATAAACATCACGGGCTATTAAATCCTTAACACACTATGAATAAACACAGACTTCCATCCAATGTGTTCTCAGAGAAATTGCAGTCACTTAATGACTCATACAGTAATTCATTAAACACACCAAGATCTAAAGTGACAATGCCACTACCCTGCTAAATATGTTTTCATTATTCTCCAAATTAGTCAAAACCTTCATTTCTTAAAATGTCAAATTCTTAATATAGGAAGATGGATGTTTATGCAATAACTAATACTTTATATGACCTAACCTTTCTACAAGCAGTTATAATCTTGCATGAGAAGAAGGCTTAAATAAGGACATTTATGACATCTACAATCACCATTATTGGTTGTAGAAAATATAGAACTACCCTTAAAACACAGCTAAATTTAAGTAATGAATATACATATACATATACATACACATACACATACATATATATATATATATATATATATACATATACATATACATACACATACACATACACATATACATATACATATACATACATATACATATACATACACATACACATATACATGCACATGCACATACACATACACATATACATATACATATACATACACATACACATACACATACACATATACATATATATATATATATACATATACATACACATATACATATACATATACATATACATATACATATACATGCACATACACATACACATATACATATGCATACACATATCTATTTCAAAGAATCTCTTTTAAAGCAGCAGGAGCAAACTTATAGATTTCAGGCCCTTCAGTACACACTAAGGCAAAAATATGACATACAGTACATTTGCTCTTAGGATAAATGTACGTATTTTTTTTCTTTTTTTATTTTTCCTGTAGTTCATTGTTCTTGTGCCCTGCACAGCACATTCCCCACGAAGTAGTCTTCCTTCTGTGTTGTAAGGTTGGAGTTTCTCCAGTCATGGTGTTTTGTCACATGATAAGTCCTTTGAGGAGGTGTGGATTTGATTGGTTGGAGATATCTGACTGGTTGGCTGTTTGTCTATTTTTCCAAACTACATTTTTATTTTATTTATTTATTTATTTAACACTTATTGACTGGGAAAGTCCTATTTGGACAGAGCCTATTTTCAGCCGAAGCCAGGGGATTAATGGTTCAGATGCATGTCTTTGGATTGTGGGAGGAAACCAGAGTACCCAGAGAAAACCCACGTGAATGCAGGGAGAACATGTGAACTCCACACAGAAGGCACCCCATCCGAGAATCGAACTGGAGAACCTCTTGCTGTGAGGCAACAACATTAAATGCAGCACCAGGAAAAATAGTTTTTATACTGGTATTGGCTTTAGAAAATAGATTTGGTTTGGGGAATATAAATGGTACTTGATATTGATTGTTATAATTAACAACACATATATAATATATAATAGTGGTAGATGGATTATCACAGACATGGCCCTCTTCAAGAGAAATCTTGATGCGTGGATGGGAAATAGAAAGTTCAGCCTGGGGTTCACTCTAGTGGCTCTACTTGATAGAGGCATTGGGAACTAATGTTGGGTGGCACAATGCAGGGCACTTCAACAGGCTAGGCTTATAAAAGCTCCAGGGCCATTAGCCTAACACACACCTTTGAACCTATGAACATCTGAGTACTGGGCTTATGCATCTCAATTACATCATTTTATAAGCTACTAAAATAAATAAGTGGCGTTCCCATTAAATTTAGAGGGTTTGCTTGTTTACAGTTATAGCATCTTTTCCACCTTCTAACCAGGTAGAAGCCTTGTCTTTTTTATTAAATAATTTGTGCCACTATATATCTATATCTATATCTATATCTATATCTATATCTATATCTATATCTATATCCAGTTTCAGTTTGTCTAAAATTTTCAAATATAGAGTGTTTTCTAAATGTTTCATAAGAGAAATGTGTTTAGAACTCCCAATTGTAGTCTCCCATCTTTATAATTCTTGCTTAATGCATTTTTCATGCCATACATCATTCATTATACCCCAAAACTGCAGTTAAGCTGTGCTGATGCCAGCCTTTTATAAACACAACAACTAGCCTCAGCAGATACAACAAGGGCATAGTACCAAAAAGATAAGCACAATCCAAAAAGTACTGCCAGCCCAAAGTGGTGTGGCAAAAATATATTTTAATGTGACAATAAACAGACCGGTTTTGTCAAACAATTACATAGCCTTCCGCAGTGTAACAAAAGTTTCACAAATTGCCACATAATATATACACAGCATTTGTTGGCAAGAGAACATGATTGGTCACATTTGCTCATTGAACCCAGGGGGGAATAACCCACCCAGTTTAATGATCCATTTTCTTTCTTTGGAATTTAATATATTGTACCAGCCAACCTTGTTCCCTTTCTTTCCCATAACTATATCTATTACAGTGAATCTGAAAGTGGCTGTAGGGTGATTCAAAACATGCATATATTTTGAAAAAAAAAAAAAAAATGCATATACAAGGCACTGCTTGCTTTCTTATTTTTGATATCACTAATATGTTCAATAATACAGAGTTTCACAGGTCTCGAGGTTTGTCCTACATAAAACGCAGAACATGAGCAGGTGGCCAAGTAAATCAACCATTCACTAGAGCAATTAGCAAAGAACTTAATATCATAAACCTGTCCAGTGTTCCTGCTAGTGAATTGTTTGGTCTTGTCCCCCCGGATGCAATGAGTACAGTGCCCACATGGGAAACACCCAACCAGATGATGCCCCCCATAAGTGTTATTTGACGTTGTGACTGAACATCCAAGAACCCAGTTTTGTAATAAGTAAAAAAAGAGCCCAATGTTCTACCTCTCCTACATCCAAAAGGGCATCTGTCCGGTAACATATTAGCAAGCCTGATATCTACCATCAAAATATTCCATTTGCGTTGGATCACCTCTAAAAGATTATGTGTTTTGTGCCCATAGGTAGTAATAAATCTGTTATGTGATTCCTGAGTAGGGGACCTATCCTTATATCTCATCAGATCCTGTCTATCTAATGAGGATACCTCCCTACAAGCCATAGTAATGGTACCAGATTTGTACCCTGTGCCCTGAATCTACCCACCAGATCACGCCTTTGTTGTTCATATGTTTTACCTTCACAAGTATTTGACAGTGTACCCACAGCAGCATTTTCGTTTAACCTTTTTTGTGTATTTATAGTGATATCTCTTTTTTATGTCACAGGGCCTATTAGTATACCCATCGGCAGGAACTTATTTGCTCTTGCTCTTTGATTTACATACTTAGGGCAAGGTACATTTGGTTTCTGTCGTTAGGTACAACGATTATAATTAGATTTAATAGGGTTTGCATTAGGCCATTTTGCTCAGGTTTTCCCATTATACTTTTGATTACTGGTTCTATTTTTTGTTATAATCGTGGTTATCTGTGGGAAATCAGATCGATTATATATCTTTGGGTGATTGATATTTTCTTCATTGGTTTTTCAACATCTATAGATTTTTTTTGACTATGCAATAATATTTGATTGGGGGTAAGTGTTTCTGTGTCTGCTTATAACAGCAACTGTGAAGTTTCCTATGATATAGTTTTACTGGTTTGCTCACCTAATCATGTGGACATAATCATGGTTATATATCATCTTTGAATAACTGGAGTGAATTCTCATGAGTTGCATTTTGGCCTTTTTTCTTTAGGCCATTTTTGGTGTATGCTTTTGGATAAATGGGCCTGAGGTATATAGCACTACTCAACATCTGCAGTTATTGAACTATTTTGTTGGTGGCTATTATTGTTCTCCCTATTGAAGTCCTATTTAAGGAATTTGTCTCTGTTGGGGGCACGTAGCACCATCTATTTTTGCTTTATTTGGGGCATTGAACCCATGTTTAACAAGAGTAGGGGCTATTACTGTTCCTCGGGTCAGTGACTCAAGCAGTTTGATAACAGATTGGATGGTCTGTTTTAGGTCTTAGAACTATTTTTGTGCCCTTGTGGTGTGGTTTGAACCTGTTTAATAATGATTTTCATGGTTTATTATTCATTTTTGATATGCTTTTTGGCATAATTAATACACTTGCTGTCATTTCTGTCAGTCCCAAAATGATAGTGCTCCAATTCCCAGTTTTTTTATAATTTTGGATGATTATGGACTTGGGTCAACTCCTCAAAGGCCTGTCATTTGACAGGAATCATCATCATCTTCTTTCGGCTGTTCCCGTTAGGGGTCACCATAGCGGATCATCTGTTTCCATTCCTTCCTGCCCTCTGCAACTTGCTCTGTCACACCAACCACCTGCATGTCCTCTCTCACCACGTCCATAAACCTTATTTTAGGCCTTTCTCTTTTTCATCCTTAGCATCTTTTTCCTAATATACTCAGCATCCCTCCTCAGCACATGTCCAAATCAACATAATCTTGCCTCTCTGGCTTTGTCTCCAAACCTTCCAACCTGGGCTGACCCTCTAATATACTTATTCCTAATTCTGTCCACCACCGTCACACCCAGTGTAAATCTTAACATCTTTAACTCTGCCACTTCCAGCTCAAACTCCTGCCTTTTTGTCAATGCCACTGTGTCCAACCCTATATAACATAGCTGGCCTCACTACTCTCTTGTAGACCTTCCCTTTCACTCTTACTGGTACTTGTCTGTCACAAATCACTCTTGATACTCTTATCCACCCACTCCAGCCTGCCTGTACTCTCTTCTTCCCCTCTCTTCCACACTCACCATTACTCTGAACTATTGATCCCAAGTATTTAAACTCATCCACGTTCACCACCTCTACTCCTTGCATCCTCGCCATTCCTCTATCCTCCCTCTCATTCACACACATATATTCTGTCTTAGTCCTGCTGACCTTCATTCCTCTTCTCTCTCAAGCATATCTCCATCTCTCCAGGGTCTCCTCCACCTGTTCCCTACTCTCACTACAGATCACAATGTCATCTGTAAACATCATAGTCCACAGGGACTCCTGCCTGATCTCATCTGGCAACCTGTCCATCACCATTGCAAATAAGAAAGGGCTCAGAGCTGATCCTTGATGTAATCCCACCTCCACCTTAAACGCATCCGTCACTCCCACCGCAGACTTCACCGCTGTCACACTATCCTCGTACATATCCTGTTCCACTCTTACATACTTCTCTGACACTCCCATGAATACCCGATGTGGCAACAATATTACAAATTATGACCAACAAGTAATCGAATTTAATAATGTTCTTAACATTTCTTCACATGTTTTAACTCCAACTCAAACTGAGTTACTGAATAAAGGATTAAACTTCGTCCCTACATTCTTTGTCCCTGGGGGTGTTTTTGCTGATGATGTGAATTCCTTTTGTCAAACTTTGACTTTGAAATTGTTTTTTGATCAACATGATCATGAGTCTGATAATCAAACATTTCATTTTCATAGGTCAAGCTTTATGCCTCCAATGAATCCCACTGTTCATCTTTTTCTACACAGAGTTCTCAAAGATCTACATCTCCACTATTCTGATATGGTTGGCAAGTCACACAATCTCTCAAAGATACAACAGGAGGCCCTAACACATCTTAGGTCTAATAAAAATGTAGTCATCATACCGGCTTACAAAGGGGGTGCTGTAGTGGTTATGGACTGGGTCAATTATGATAGTGAAGCAAAGAGGCAGTTGAACAATAAACAGCATTACATGTGTATGCCCCTGGATCCTACTGGGAGCTTCAAAAAACAGATTGATGTCTTTTTGAATTTGGCAGTGGAGGAGGGGATAATCACAACTTCTATTTCTAAACAACTGATGGTGAGTGATCCCAAACCACAATACATATATTTTCTTCCCAAGGTCCATGAATCACTACAGAACCCTCCTGGTAGGCCTATTGTTTCGGGTAGGGGATCTCTCACTGAGCCATTATCGGTTTACTTGACACAATATCTCTATCCTTTACTGAGGTATGTCAGGGCCCAGATTCAAGACACAATGGAGTTCCTGCAGATCCTGCAAGACACCCAAATCGAGCCAGGGTGGTTACTTTGTACCCTTGATGTGTCTGCCTTTTATACTAATTTACCACATTGGGCAGGCTTGTTAGCATTGGAACATTGGTTAACAATATCTGAACTCTACCCACTGGGTTTTAACACGTTTCTTTTGGGATTAACTGAGCATGTACTAACCAAGAATGTATTTTATTACCAGGATTGTTGCTATTTGCAAATGCAGGGTACCACTATGGGGGCTTCAACTGCCCCTATATATTCCGATCTTCTTATGGCATATATGGAAGAACAATTGATTTATGATCCCCTTCACAATCTGTATTTGTCCTTAAATTGCCATTTGGCATCGCTATCTGGACGACTGCTGGCTAGTATGGAGAGCTGATGTTGCTTTTCTAAATGAGTTTTTGGATTACATAAATAACAACAAATGGGGTATTCACTTTACATGCAACTTTGATCTGAACCAAATAAGTTTTTTGGATGTTCTGGTTAGCAGGAATCCTGATCACACATTGGACACACAGGTATACCAGAAATTTCTGGAATACAATGCCTTGTTGCATGCCTCTAGTCATCACCCTCCCCATATCATAGGCAACATACCTAAATCCCAGTTTATGAGAATCAAGCGTATCTGCTCTGATTCTAATACTTATGAACAACAAAGGCGTAACCTGGTGGGTAGATTCAGGGCATGGGGCTACAAATCTGGTACCATTACTATGGCTTGTAGGGAGGTATCCTCATTAGATAGACAGGATCTGATGAGATATAAGGATAGCTCCCCTACTCAGGAATCACATATCAGATTTATTACTACCTATGGGCACAACACACACAAAATTTTAGAGGTGATCCAACGCGACTGGAATATTTTGATGGCAGATGTCAGGCTTGCCAATATGTTATTGGACAGATGCCCTTTTGGATGTAGGAGAGGTAGAACATTGGGCTCTTTTTTTACTTATTACAAAATTGGGTTTCTGGATGTTCAATCACAACATCAAATAACACTTATGGGGGATCATCTGGTTGGGTGTTTCCCATGTGGGCACTGTACTCATTACATCTGGGTGAACAGGACCAAATGATTCACTAGCAGGAACACTGGCCAGATTTATGATATTATGTTCTTTGCTAATTGCTCTAGTGAATGGTTGATTTACTTGGCCACCTGCTCATGTTCTACGTTTTATGTAGGACAAACCTCAAGATCTGTAAAACTCTGTATTAGTGAACACATTAGTGATATCAAAAATAAGAAAGCAAGTAGTGCCTTGTATACGCATGTTTTGAATCACCCTATAGCCAATTTCAGATTTACTGTAATAGATATAGTTATGGGCAAGAAAGGGAACAAGGTTGGCTGGCACAATATATTAAATTCCAAAGAAAGAAAATGTATCATTAAACTGGGTGGGTTATTCCCCCCTGGGCTCAATGAGCAAATGTGACCAATAATTTTCTCTTGCCAATCAACTGCTGTGTATATATTATGTGGCTATTTGTGAAAGTTTTGTTACACTGAGTAAGGCTATGTAATTGTTTGCTGAAACCAGTCTGTTTATTGTAACATTAAAATATATTTTTACCACACCAATTTGGGCTGGCAGTACTTTTTGATTGTACCAACCTTTTATAGTCAGACTTTCTTAAATTTTTTAATGCGCAATTCTATTATGTTTTCCAATATTCTAGATATACTTGACCCTCTGACAGACTTTGAATGCCTTGTAAACAAGGAATACATTTTATAAACCATGTAGCAGTTTGAATCTTGGACAGATGGCAGATAGAACTAGGTGATGGTCAATCACCCAGCATACTGATGAATTTCAGTGTAACAAAGTAGGATATTAATACCCTGGGCAATAGGAGGGTCTGCTTTTCCAATTTTTGCAGTCTTAAACTTAGTATATACAAAAATGTAGCTTGTGGGGTTAAAGGGAACTTTTCTCCTGTGAAAACATTGCTTTCCGATAGTTCGGGTATTGATGATGCATGATCAATGGAGTAAGAACTGATTAAAGTTTTATTACTTATTAATCATATAATGACAGCTCTTATACTAACAGAGGTGATGAAATATTTTAATTTTTAAATTTTCAGGGACATTTACTATAGCTACCCTTGCTAATCTTCATAAATATTTCTGAATTGCCACTTCAGGGTGCTTTTTTTCTGAAACTGCCCTTATATCTGTCACCACAATTTACATTTATTTAAAAAACGATTAAATTATTGAGGTAGCACTTTTGAATATGTATCTCTGTTTTAATTACAGCATTATTGTAATAGTACCGTACATTTGTATTATGCCCACACATGAAAAAATAGCTCATATGAAAAACCTACACAAGGCCTATAATTGCCAACTGCCCCTATTTTCACAGTCCTTGCATCACTTTCTTAAATAAATAACTCCCTCACATGATACACATCACTTGACTTCAGTACTCTCGGGAAAGAATTTAGAGTAAATTCAACAAACTTTCCTGATAATTATCAAACTATAAGTTAAACTTTTAATAATATACTACACACCTTCTATCAGAATTTACTGCTAGTATTATAACTCCAGGTGTTATACAAATTCTACTATATAAGCAATGATAAGCTAGTCAATTTTAAAACAATCCAAAAAAATTATCTACCTGTAACATGATCTCAGACTCACAAATAGAAAAGCAAGACTATTGAATCTACAATCAAAACAGCTAGTCAAAAACTCTACACACCCTGCCTTCCCTACCTCCCAAACATGAAGTCAAATTCATGATTGTTTTTAAAACTATTTATGTCCTTTGTTAATCTACTACATTATGACCAAAACAATACCTCTTTTAACAACAGCCCTGCTTTATCAAGAGACATTACCCCTCTCTAAACATACAACTTCTTAATGCAGCAACCCAGTTAAGAAGTTTCGCCATCTAAAATCATGACTAGATATCCAACATATCCATTAATATAATTGCTGTAACTATATCTTGGTTAAAACATATGCACCACCAAGCAACACATGACATTACTCAGTTTAGCACAATGTCAGTAAGTGAAATGCCCTAGTATAAGATGGTCTATCACAGAAAAATACCACCCACTTTAATAATCATTTCCTGTCTAATAAGTTTCTACCTCACATGTAATAGAACCATAATCTACAAAATCCAACAAACAATTCATTACAAACAGATATACACCTCTTCTATATCATGCCAATAATAAACACCATTACATTAACCAAAATTACCATTTAGTGTGACAGAAGCATTACTCTAGTCAGAATCTACTTCATAAACTTCAGTATCAACAAACTAATAGAGAGACCACTCACCTAAATCATCAAAGTGATAACTAAACCATCATCAACTGATTATTAAGAAATATGTCTTTAACTCTTTAACAGGCTTGTACACTGAAGTCCTTACACCTTTATGGAGTCATCATAAAAATTGTAACCTGTACCTTTTCCACCTTCAGTTATTCTGTCACTACCAGATGTATCACATTCTGCACGATTTACTAGAAGTCCACAACCAAACTTTTACAGGATCTAATTAATAATGCATGGTCACCTGTGATCAGTAAGAAAGTATCAATGCCCTTCAACTGTTTCTATACATCATTCTACTACTACAAGAAAAGTCCTTCTCTTTATAAAAAAAAAATAATAATCAAGGTAATAACTGCTCCCAAGTAAATCAATGAGTTATCTGGTAATCTCCAGATTATTTGGAGAAATACTACATCATTATGAGCTGACCAAGAACAAATCAACAAGGCAAAAATACATTCGCCAAACAAGTTGGAATTGTTAAAAACAAATTTAACCAACTACAAAGAAGGCACTAATCAATGGACTAATTGTCGAAAACCAATATAGTCAAGCCCATAGGGTCAACAATTCAGTCCATCAACAAAAAAAAAAAACTAAATGCAAGCAACGCCCACACAAAACAGAAATAATGTTTTTACAGGGAACAAGCAGGGGCAAGCCTGACTCTGTACTGCCTACACTCCCTGCAAATTTTATTTATATATATATATATATATATCCATATATATATATATATATATATATATATATATATATATATATATATATATATATTAACTCTAAGATCACAATACAGTGGCAAAAAGGGCACATTTCCTGATCCCTACTATACTGCAATCTCAGTCAGAATGGTTCGATAGACTGAATTGTCGACCATATGATCTCGACTGTATGGGTTTCGATAATTAGTCCAGTCAATCCTTTGAAACAGACCCATATATACATATATATATATATATATATATATATATATATATATATATGGTTTACTATTAAAATGTCGAACGGCACTACGTCGACTGTACTATAGTCGAACACGGAAGTTCAAAAATAGTAATGTCGACGTCAAAAAAACAATCTAGGAATGGTTTTAACATGGGTCGAGGTAGGTGTTCAGTATTATTCAGAACTACAAACATCTCCCCTAACTTGACCCATGTTAAAACACAGTCCTAGATTGTTTTTTTGTCATCGACGTTACTATTTTCGAACTTCTGTGTTCGACTATAGTACAGTCGATGTAGTGCCATTCGACATTTCAATAGTAAACCTATATATACATATATATATATATATATATATATATATATATATATATATATATATACATATATAAATATAAATATATATATATATATATATATATATATATATATATATATATACACACACACACACACACACACACACACACACACACACATATATATATATATATATATATATATATATATATATATATATGGCTCCATTTGAAATCATCGAATTACCATTTCATCGAATTGAAAATCATCGAGACCAAATGGTCGAAAACTCATATAATCGAATCCCAAATCATCAAAAACTATAAAGCAACTACAAATAACATCCCAGACAGTGTTTACCATGTTTATGTAGGGGGGCAAGCCCCCCTGCACCCCCCCATGTGGGGGTCTCCTCCCCCCACACCCCCATAATAAAATATACCAACTCCAAGGTTGCACTACAGTGGGGTTAGGAAATAACCTCTTTCCCCCACTGTAGTGCAACCTTGGAGTTGGTATATTTATTTACGGGGGGGTGGGGTGCAGGGGGGGCTTGCCCCCCTGCATAAACATGGTAAAAACTTTGTGGAATGTTATTTGTAGTTGCTTTATAGTTTACGATGATTTGAGATTCGATGATATGAGTTTTCGGTGAAATGAGTTTTCGACAATTTGGTCTCAATGATTAGCAATTCGATGAAATGGTAATTCGATGATTTCAAGTGGAACCATATATATATATATATATATATATATATATATATATATATATATATGGGTCTACTTTGAACCATTGAAATTACAGTTCAACGAACTGCAGTTACGTGAGTCCAAATGGATTATCTCAAATGAACTGTGTAACAGTTACTATGAAACTGATGGTAGCTGACTAAGAAGGGAAAATTAATTTTGTCAGGTTTTATTTCTATGCATTTGCCAATAATGATGTAACTATGTAACAGTTGCACTTTTATGGGATATCATTGTGTAGGGGTGTTGGACTTTGTGGTATGGAATTTGTTTTGGCAGCGAATTGTATTACTTTAACCCCATTCTTCATTAGCTAGAATGGCAGAATAGTATGGTAAGGATAATTTTCTCTTATCTGTACTGTTGTCTAATCTTGATGTTCACATATATTTACCTGTAGGTGTGTGGCTTCCAACTACAACAGTAATTCATTGGATGAAGAGTTGCTATACCATTGGTTCCTAATATATATTATATCTATATATATCTATCTATATATATATATATATATATATATATATATATATATATATATGATTTACCATCAAATGGTTGACAGTAACATGCTCGACAGCCACCTCCTTGACCATGGTAGGAGTGACTGTCAGAATGTCGAAATTCATTTGTACATTTGTTTAAAAGGATGTACACAGGTAGGGAGTTTCAGCATGTATTTCAATGGGAGATTTCCACGTTAAGGTTGACAGAATCTGTCGACGTTGCTGCATCGATCATACAACCTACTTCATATTCATGAGTCAACGTTATTTGTCGTGGAAATCACCATTCGCGGACATGATTTTCATCCTTTTGATAGTAAACCTAAATATATATATATATATATATATATATATATATATATATATATATATATATATATATATATATATATATATATATATATATATGTATATATATATATATATATATATATATATATATATATATAGATATATAGATATATCAATATTGCACAAGAGACAGAGAGGAAGCAAGTATAGATACATTCATATCAGATTTCTTCACACCACAGTTTTCCCTGAAAACCATATCAAAAAGTGTTTTTTTTCCCCTTTTTACTATAAACACAAGGACCAAGTTCCAACTCCTCTCACAATTCATAAGAAATTACTCTCCCTTATGTCTTATAAAATGATCTGCTTAAATCCAAGCTCAGGTAATGTGGTGACTACACCAGAGATTGAGTCAACCTTTGCAGAATGTTATACAAAGTTGTATTCAGATGCTGGAGAAGGTTTGTCATTGACAGATGCATATAAATAATATATGGGTATTGCTGAGACTATGATAAGAAGAGGTCAAGCACTTTATCCAACCCTTCAAAGAGACAGAAGTCATGGAAATGTTAACCCAAATACCTAGAAGGTAAAACCCCTGGCATGGATGTTATTCCGGAAGATGTATACAGATGGGGGGGGGGGGCATATTTATTAAAAGCTTTTGCTGTTTAGCTAAAAATGTTGGAGGTACCGGATTCCCCATCCATGTGGAAGGAGGCGATTATGGTATTCATATGTAAGCTTGGTAAAGACCCTGGTCTCCCTGCATCTTACAAACGTATAGCAATTGTAACCATGAATTTACCTTGTTTATGACATTGGCAGCTGCCAGGATAGAGAAGACTCTTCTCTGGCTGATCTATTTAGATTAAACCTGATTCCTTGAGAGCAGGTCCAGCTCAGCCAATGAGATCAAGGAGTCAATGATAATTGAAGATAACTGGATAAGGGAGGTGGCTTAGCTATTATGAACATAGATGATTACAATAGAAGAATGTTTGTCATTCTAAACAGTGATGCTTATGTGGAAGCATCTAGAAACGAACTGAATGGTGCATACAGAAAAGTAAGAGCTTTTATAGAAGAATTGTATATAGAGGCAAGAATAGACAAAACATTATATAACTATTTGACTCAACCCGCACCTAGGATACCAATATTATTTGGCATCCCGAAAGTACATAAATGCATTGCTGATCCACCCATGAGACCACTAGTTGATGGCCGGGATAGTATCACATACACATGTGCCAAAGTGGCTGACAATATTTTAAAGAAATATACAATACGTGAAACCCAAATTTCAAAGGACTCTTGGTCATTTTTAGAAAACATTAATAACCTTGAGTTCAGGGCTGAAGATCTGTTAGTCACAATAGATGTGAAAGACCTATATTCATCCATACCGCATCATGAGGGGATTGAGTGGTTGGCACATATGTTGAAAATCCTTGGAGCCTCACAGAATGAGATCCAGCTAGTGGTAGAATTAATAGACACAGTTTTATCTTATAACTATGTACTATTCAACAATGATATATTCCATCAAAAAGTAGGGGTGGCAATGGGTTCTCCCTGTGGTGCTAGCCTGGCTAACTTGGTAATGTTAGTCACAATAGATGTGAAAGACCTATATTCATCCATACCGCATCATGAGGGGATTGAGTGGTTGGCACATATGTTGAAAATCCTTGGAGCCTCACAGAATGAGATCCAGCTAGTGGTAGAATTAATAGACACAGTTTTATCTTATAACTATGTACTATTCAACAATGATATATTCCATCAAAAAGTAGGGGTGGCAATGGGTTCTCCCTGTGGTGCTAGCCTGGCTAACTTGGTAATGGCATACTGGGAAAGGGAATTTGTGTTAAAAAATCTAGTATATAAAGAACAAATATAATTTTATACTAGGTGCTTGGATGACATATTTATCCTATTCCAGGGTAATACTGATGAGTTGGAAATGTTTAATTCTAGTACTACTTTTTTGAGATTTACATCAAACTATAATAAGAACAGAATTGCATATTTAGACATTGATCTAAGCAAAGATTATCAAGAAAAAGCTTATGTTTCGAAGATCTATCGTAAAGAGACATATTCCAACATGTTTTTGCACTACTCCAGTTGCCATCCAACCTTTCAGAAAAAAATCAGTAGTGAAAGGCCAAATAGTCAGAGCCGCAAGGATGGTTACTAGGGATACTGTGTTTGAAGACGAATGTAAACTTCTGATTTCTTATTTCATACAGAGAGGATACCCAAGTAATTTGATCTTGGAGATATTCAAAGAGGTAAAACATAAGAGAACAATTGGATTCTATACCCCTATTTTGAATAATAGGGGTATGAGTAGAATGGGAATTAGTATAGAAAAACAACTATTCAACCCTTACAGTTTTATTTGTACCTTTAATTTGGACTCATACAAGGTAGTAAACATTATCTTGAAAAATTGGGACATCCTGATGAGAGAGAGCAAATTTAGGAGAATTTTCCCATTAACGCCAAATGTAGTTTATAGACGAGGGTTCAATTTGCAAGCTATTTTAGAATCCAACAGTAAACCACGTATGAATAAGGAAGGCATGTATAAATGTAATATGTGCCAGTTCTGTAGGTACATCGATACAGGAAATAGTTTTATAATAGCTGGCAAGAAATACATTTCCAATGGGAGCTACAACTGTTGTAGTAAACAAATTGTCTGTTTATCCAAATGTACATTATGCCCAGCTTTCTATATAGGTAAGACCGATAGGAAGCTGGGGGAGAGAATTTATGAACACACATATAGTATTAGTAAAAATAAACTAGAAAATGCGTTGGCAAAGCACATTAATGAAAATGAAGGGCATCAATTTAAATTTAGAGTCATAGATCAATTGAGGAATGATGAAAGGGGTGGACCAGAGTCATTGAAATTAGAAAGAAATGAACTTCTCTGGCAACTAAGAGTGAATGCAAAGGTTATTAAAAGTACGTTATTGCCATTCCGAGTACTTCAATTTGTAACTAGTGTGCAGTGTCAAGGACCCGTGCTTTTTGCAGCTCATAATTGAAGATGCTGACAAGACAGGATAGATGCATTAGTGACAAGCCTACATGCTGAGAAGACATTTGACAAGGTGAGGTAGGCCTTCTGATGGGAGACAGGGTTGGCCTTTGATTTCCAAAGAGACTAGGTAAAGTTCTCTCCCAGTTATAACATGGTACATTGGCCAGGTTGAAAATAAACCACACCCTCACAATTTCAATGTATAAAGACAACAGGCAGGGTCTCCCCTCTATCCCTTGTTATGTATCCTTTACTTGGAGCCCCTGGTGAAAGAACTGGGGTTCTATTGCTCAAGTCGATTTAGACTTGGGGACATACACATATTACATAAACTCTTGCTATATGCCAGTGACCTGTTGGAACACCTTCACGTGCTTTTTCCTCTTCTGAGGAAATTCAGGAATGTGGCTGGATATAAAATGAATTATAAAAAAAAATAAAACAATGCATTAAAATACCTAAACTATGGCCCCTTCCTTCAGTCTGTAGAGGATTACTCATTCTTAGGAAAGAAAGATAGTATTTGGTATTGCAAATGCCCTCTAGCCTTACAGCTTTTTTCATACATATCGAGAAATTATATTTAAAACCAAGTTATATTGTCAGAAATAGAAATTTTGTATTCAGATATATATCAGGAGGCCCACACATTCTTCTGGTATATCCGGCCTTTGGTGCTATGTGTACTCCACTTCTAACTAAGCAATTATTCTAAGTCAGATTGAAAACATTTCTCAGTTTATAAGGCTAGGAGACAAGCCTAGCTTGACATGGGATCTTTTATGCTTTTCTTTAGATGATGGGGGCTTGTGATTTCAAGATATGGAACTCTACCCCCCTAGTGGCTAGGATAAGTTCATTTGGTGAATTAACTGACAGAACTAAAGTAGCTATTTGGAAGAACATGGTCTGCAACAAAATGAGTGGCTTACTTACCTTTATGATACTTTATAGTTTAGAAACAGGGCAAATCTTAGAGGCCTTCCAGAGTTAATCACTCCCCTTGTATCAGCAATGTAGTTGGGTTTTGGATGCACTGGGCCTACACGATGGTTAAGTGATTTGTTACCTATCAGATTTCACTGGCAGGAATCATAGGAGGTTTAACGATACGGGGACATACATAGTTTTACTTTCAGAGCATTGGAGGTCATCCCCCCCCAGTATTCAGGAGGGTGATATTAGGAATCACACGGAGTATAGAGAGAACAACTGGATAATCATTCTTAGAGCAGATAGAGGCAGTGGGCTGAATGAAAGAGCCACAATTAAGCCCTTATTGAATAAGCGTAGGAATATTAAGTGAAAGCATGTTAAGGCAAAGTATGTATATATATATATATATATATATATATATATATATATATATATATTTTTTTTTTTTTTTTTAATATTTTATATGTACAATATTGTAAGTTTGTTTTTATGTTGTGAGTTTAATTTTTTATACATTTTTATACATATTTATTGTATTATATGTTTAAGAACTGGATGCTTTTGTTTTAATCTCATGAATGGTGCAGCAAGCAGAGTTGTATTTCGTCATATGCAAGATGCTCATTTGTGATATCGCTTTAAGTAGAATTAATTCAGCTATGTTAGTGATTGGTCATAGACTATTTGAATCTCTATATATAGGGAATGTGTACCATTAGGAATGTGTTTATGATTTGAAGAAGCTATTTAGCGAAAGCGCTCATCATTGATATCTATAATAAATACAGTTTTTACTGGCCTCAATATATCGTGATTTTGCCTGGTTGCTTCGCTAGAGTTTCTACTGCTTTGGATATACTTTTATTACTTGCATAATGGAGCATTTATCTGGTTGGTTACTAGCAATCATCTTTTTCTTGACATTTATATTTATAACATGTTGCTTGCCCACAAGAAGGGTTTGATAGTCAAGTACAGAATTATTTGACTTAGAGAATTGATCATAGTGTTAGACACAAAAACAATGCAGAGTTTACTCATTCCAAGATATGCATCCAGTGCCAAGAAATTGCTTTTTTGTTTGGCAATGCTAATTCAAATATTTGTATATGCCAGCCCATCTGAAGAGGATATTTCCAGCAGAGGAACCCTACTATTGGTACCATCAGTCAGGGGTTATAGATGACTGGCTGAACATTTTCTGACAATGCCTGGTCATCTTGAATTTCAAACATATGTTTCAAAGGATTTGTGATTTTATTTTCCCAAACTTCTCTCCAGTCACTGCTAAGGATTTTCTATTAGATATGTTGGAGTTCCCCAATGCCAACAGATGGAAACTGCTTTACTGTGCCTTCTTATCTTGGTAGATAAAACAATGTATAGCCATGCATTGGAAATCTACTCAATCTACCAGATACCAGGATTTAATATTGATCTTAGAAGAGGAGGACTTGCTTGAGCATAAAAAGGGGTGCTGTCAGGCATAAGATATAAGGAAATGGCCTTCCTTGAAATATTTTCTTTCACTGTACCACAGGGATTTTCTGAAAATGAGCGGCTCACAGACATCACAATGTTACCATGTTGTAAATTGTGCTTTTCCCCCTCATTTGATCAGTTTTTCTTTAATCTTTTTTAGACATTTATAAATAATGACATCTGACTATAATAATCAGGTTATTTTGTTGGTTTAAAACTGAATTTGTGTGCAGTTGAATGATTAATAAAGTTGGTTTTATAAATAAATCCCTTCTTTAATCTTGAACTCTTAAAACAGATATGTTTAGCTAAAATAATTATTCAACAAAAAAGGATGAAAATACATAGAATGCAACATAAATATGCAATCTAGAAATCAGAGTACATCATAACCTGTAACATCAGGAAAAATTGCACTAGTGTTTATAATTTCTGTACCCTTCCTATAGTTTGTGCTTGTGTTATTGTAATAGTGCCACATGTAATGCACTGTAATGCAATGAATGAACCTACGGTGAGTCTAAAGAGATACTTTTCAAGCTCCATGAAGCTGAAAGCTGATTAGAAATACCAAATGACTTACATAAGTAAATTAGTAGCCACCATTACTGGATTAAAAGATTGTGATTGGTGAATCAGAGTCTATCTTTAATGAAAAACGGTTACGGTCAGCCAAGCATTATATTATGAACAGCAACTTGCTATAATAATTAACAGAGAATGCTTAAAAATACACAAATCCTGAAAATCCAAGGTTGTGACTTAAGCTATAGTTCTCACCATATTCAATAATGTAAATTATGATTTCAGTATGTTGGACTGAGTTTAAAGACAATTCAGTCAGCTTAATTTTACAGTATAAAACAAAGTTACAGATAAAAGGAGAGCTTTGTGACTGCAGCTATATTGTTTCATTTACTTGGGTGTCTTTCATTTACATTTGTGGGAACAAAAATTTAATATGCGGTTTCTGTTACTGATGTTCAAACTGAATGACTCCTTAAGATTCAAATCATTGCTTACAATATGAAGTTGAGTTACCGCAGTCATAATTTTAATAACATTTCCGAGTCAGAAAGCATGGTTTGTCATTTTAGTCTAGTGGAAATAAACAGAAAATGCCTTGTAAATGAATGGTGAAATATTTATTCTGCTGATGTGCAAAATAACTTCAAGTGACAAAAGTCGTCATCATAAACAACAATCTCCATTCAAGATAAACTTTTATAAACTGAAATTATTTTAAGCAAGCAAAGTGCCAAACTTAAGTGCTGTCTTTGCTTTATTATATTACTTTCCTGTTGATCTTTTAATAAAATCAGAGTTTGAAAATCAATAATCCAGAAATTGTACCTCAGATTTTTATGCTTTCTATATAAATGAAACAGCACAATGTGTCACAGACCCTGATTTTTTTCTGAATGATGTGATACACTATAGTAGAACATGACAGATTTGAAAAATGTAAGATAATGGTACAGAGCAAAATATTAATAATAATAATAATAATTTGCCTACTGCACAATACTTTGAGTGACTTAAGAGATTTATATCACAAGAGATTACTTCTATTTTTTCATCCCTTGTCTTCTGGCAATCAACCCAAACTGATTGACTGATCTTTTTATTTCCCTGTCTTTGTGGTCATCTAGCTGTAATGGGGGCAACAGTCAGCTACACAATGACCATCATCTTCGTAACTTAGGTCATTTTTTGAAACTCATCTCCCTGGTTGCTAGTGAGTGAACTGCAAACTGCAGTCTGCAAGATTGCCTACGTGCACATGCATGCACATACACACACACACACAGACACACACACACACACACACACACACACACACACACACACACAAACACACACACACAGACGCACATGCACAGTCTCCAGTAGTACATTTGCAGAAAAAGCAAAAGTAATCTCTGTATGAGAAAAAATACCTGTGTGAACCTAATTATTTTAAACACATTTCCTATTAGAAATATTTGATTACTGATTTACTTATATTTTTTACTGACAGTTAATTCAGATTATTTTTTTCTGTTTTGATGATTTTTTTTAAATCACCATACAGATTTTGTTAAATCACAATGAGGATTTTGTAGAATATATAAACAATGTATTTGTCAATATAATAAATGCTGATGTTTTTAAGAATGTAGAGGCTGATAAATTGGAAACTCCCAATTCATATGAATACTGCTTTTAACAAAAATATACATTTTACAGCACTGCACATATAGACTTTCTATTAAATTGCACAGTTAAAAGTGAGGCCATTAGGCAGTTGAGATTAAAACTGTCTGTCTCTTCTATTGAAAGTGAAATCTTGCCCATAGGCAGGCTATCAGCTATCAGGAATTGTTATTTTAATTTGTAAAAAATGTGTTTGCAAAGGCTATTGAAGGTCAAAAAACTGTAGATAAAGCCAACAGTGAGATGCAAACTGCAGAACACGACTACAAAATTGTACCATGTTGTATAAAGTTGCTTTATTATATGGATTTAGGTGAATTTAAAGCTATTGTCGCAAGTAAAACGAAAGTAATTTTTGGGAGATCATAGGCTGGAATTATAAAGGTTACCACAAAGTCTACACTATGGCTGGTATTTACAGTCCAGGGCTTTTCATTGTCAAAGTGGTGATCCACAAAGAATGGTTCTATGTGGATATGCATATCCTGGACTGTCAGCATGCATACAAAAATGTGAGAGTTGCTGTAAACATACACCCCTTATCGCAAAAGTCTAATATGCTTAAAGCATAAGCAATAGGGGGACAGCTATTATGCAGTTTAGGGGCTTGACATATATGTGTATGAGTTTGATTCATAGACATGAATCTATAATGAGCTAATTTGCATACTAAGTGTGCAAAAGCCTTGAACGTATGCCAGTAAGCAGTTGTTTCTTAGAGAATATGGAGATGTGAGGAGTGATCAGTTGGTGCTTCTGCATACCTGGACATGTTTACTGACGGTGTCCCTTGGGTAAATGTTTTATATTTAATTCATAAATTAACCCCAGGTATGAATGGCCTGTCACATCTTGAAAAAGGAGGTAAAGTCTAAGGGTGAGTGCTGGCAAGGTACAAATGGCCACATAACTCAGCTGCTTTGTACATTCTGTGATTTTTATAGAGTATATAGGCCAGGATTCAGAGGCAAGGGGTGATAAGGCTACAGAGAAAAGGGCATGGTACTGTGACTGTGGAAAACAGAGACTCAGACACATTATCTATAATGAGGAAAGACCTCATTATCAGCTAATTTATATGTCTCTGAACTTCTCGGTGATTAGCACAAGTACTAACTGACACTTTTCTGTTGCCTTTGCTGTAATCATTAATGTTGTTGATACATCATGTTAACAAAGGCACTCACTTTATTCATTCAATCATTCCCCACACACAGACATACATACATTACATACACTCACATGCATGTTGCATGCACATAAACACAAATGCAAACGCATTGCCATACCTCTTGCCTGTCCCTAAGTTTAATTTTTAAGTAGTTTATTGTAATACATACTGTTGTGTGTCTTGTGTCCACCCCAATACATATTTTGTACTGCAAAAACTGTTTTCTCACCTTTTCAATGAGTAAACACAAAATATCCCTGGTGTTTAGTGTACCCCCAACAAATTACATCCACTACTCATTAATCCAGTGGGATTAGAGAGGTAAGGATAGAGCCACTCCTACCCTCAGGCACACACACACACACACACACACACACACACACACACACACACACACACACACACACACGCACATGCACACACACACACACACACACACACACACACACACACACACACACACACACACACACACACACCCTATCGATCACATAATTAATCCTCATACTGTGACCACACAGGCAATCATACTCACACAAACAGAAACACCTTCACTTGACTTCACTGTACACACTGCCCAACACTACTTATTTAAACTCTCCAGCACATGCATCTAACATGTTCTTACCCACTGAAAGTATTAGGTGAACACAAGCTTTTGGGTGAGTTAATTATTGCAGCAAAGGTTCTACAAATTGCTTACCTGCATAAAGAACTTACTGTAGATATTTCTGGTGAAACAACACAAGGCTAATTACCCTGTGTCACTCCACTGGAATGTCTCATTAGCTTTTATGTGTTAGGGCAGAGAGAGCACCCACCATAATGCTGTAACACATTAAGGTAAGAATGTAGGGCTGATAAATAATGGTGCTAAGTAGTCATAGTCCAGTAGCTGCCCCTATTAGTCAAACTTCTATTCTATGAAAATGCTTTGCAAAATGCCTCTTAACTGTATTGGAAACAGAAAAGTGGTACAATACAACAGTAGATATCACACAGCAAAGATTCTTAAAAGATTACTAAAAATGACAAATGTAACAGAACTGTATAACTTACAATCATGGCCAGTTATCATGAACATAATTTCCTAGTAGTGCATTTAGATATTACAAAATATTTATGTATTCCCACATTATGGGATTATGCTTGCTATGGCAATATATATTAAACCCCCTATCACTTTGTGAGTTTAGGAGCAGTTACGAGTATAAATCTTCGACAACATCTTAAAACACAGAAGATGAATGAATGACAAGATTGAGAGTAAATAATACTATAATACTATACTGATGATAAAATAAGAGTAAATAATACTATAATACTATACTGATGATAAAAATAAGAGTAAATAATAATATAATACTATACTGATGATAAAAATAAGAGTAAATAATACTATAGTACTATACTGATGATAAAAATAAGAGTAAATAATACTATAATTCTATACTGATGATAAAAATAAGAGTAAATAATACTATAATGATGATAAAAATAAGAGTCAATAATACTATAATGATGATAAAAATAAGAGTAAATAATACTATAATACTATACTGATGATAAAAATAAGAGTAACTAATACTATAATACTATACCGATGATAAAAATAAGAGTAAATAATACTATAATACTATAGTGATGATAAAAATAAGAATAAATAATACTATAATGATGATAAAATAACCACAGTTTTTACCTTTCAGGCATCTCAGTCTAGACTTGATTCAACTGAATGACAACCTGCAGAAAACAGATTCTTGGGCTAAAAAAGGCTGATATAAACTTTTAGATAAATAAATGGAAATAGTTTTATGAAAAACTGGTAGTTAATTAGTGACATATTCTTATTTAAGGATTATGCTCATATGATCAGAAATAGGGCAATGAAACAAGATATACTGCTGTATAAATCTAAGATGACAAAACATACAAGAAATTTAACCAGATTATATCTACTATTTTTAAAGCCTATAATGAATATAATTTTCCTTTTTCTGTACATAGCAAGACCCAGATAAGCATACCAGAAACAGAACAATGAAGATTTACTAAAGTTATGATAACTTTAAATGCCCTGCCATGCTTAGAACAACTAAAGATCTTCAGACCTTTAGCTCTGTTCATAAGTTAGTAAGAGAAAAATAATGTTTATTATAGAAAATTTTCAAGGACAATGAACATAAGCCAATTGTTGGAGAGGATATGTATATGAAAGATAGGATATTAAAATAAAATAATATAAAGATGAGCATGTCTATTAAAAATCACAGTCAAAGGGATCAATATATAATATATTACTTAATTTTAATACTGGTAAATAAATGTCCTCTTCAAATTAGAATGATAAAGAAAACAAATTTTAAAACCAACCTGGCTACCTCATGGGTGGGAGAGAGAACACTGCATTTCAATATAAAGGAGTCTGTGTTCATTGATAGACAAAAGGCCTGAGCACTGCTATATTAAACCTATGAAGGCTGTCCTTCACTATGGATTTACTCTCTGGGAGTTTCAGTGGTTCATTCGTGGATTTACTAGATTTCTGTGGGCTGTTTAACTCTTTAGATAATAAGAATGCCATGGCGACTCTTTCAATTTTGCATCCTACCAGCGGTAAATAGACCCATGCTTCAAGAGTATATTTATGCCTTGCCTTGAGTCACTGGGGCCAATTATTTTACAAATTTTGAGGTCTTTCTTGTGGACTGGATGTTTCCATTTTTTAAGGAGACCATGATCAGCTATATGCTTCAGAAAAAGATAATGATTGGCCCTAACTATCTGGATAATTACTACCTGGTCTCTAACCACCTATTTATTGAGAAAGTTATTAAGAAAGTATTGTACACAGAGATATTCTTTCTTGTTCTCATGACCTCTTAGACTTTTGCCAGCATGTCATTAGATCGGGGTGCAGAACTATGATGACCCCTATTTCAGTGGTTGGGCCAATGGTTATTAGTCTTGGCACTGCTTGACTTCTTGGTAGAATTTGATACTATGGACCAAAGGACTATTAGTGATCACTTAAAATATTAAATCCCCTTTTATAGATACTTTATTTGAGTGGTTTTCCTCTTCCACCTTGGATCACTTCTAGAGGGTGGTTTCTAAGGTTAGTTCCTTCAGTCATCTCCCTCTGCATTATGCCATGTTACATGGCTCTTTTTTTTTTTGGCCACTGTCTGTATGGTTGCACTGAGAAAGTTCTTTTAGAGTAGACACATTTACTATTTGTTGCATATTGATTATATTCTGGTTTACCCTATCTTCTTCGCAAAATTCTAAGTGTGCTTTGTTACTGCTTTTAATGGCTGCAAGGGACTGAGCTCACTGGCTGAGGCCTAATTGCTTTATGCTCAACCCAATAAAATTGAGGCCATGTCTATTCATGTCAAAGTTTGTCCACCACCATCTTCCTTTGCTTTCCCCTTATTAATTCATGGAGAGAAGAAAACAAAAGGTTGTGGTTTGTGTTTAAGGAGCTGATATGTTTCTTGTTGACAGACACTGAATGACCAGGTGTCAGTTGCTGTCAAGACCACATATTCCTTCTGAAGATTATTGCCTAGATCAAGCACATGGTTAGATCTTCCATCTCTGCAACAGTGGTCCATGTGCAGTTATTCCACACCAGCACTACTTTTGGTTTACAAATGGCAATCTTCTCCAGTTGAAGTTAATGCACAAATGCACCACTAAACATCTGACCAGTAGTTCTTGCACCAGCTATATTCTCCAGATCTTGTTGCATCTGGACTTGCATATATCTGGTTAATGATGTGTCTTTAAAACCAAACTCTCACTTACCATGACCTTCACAATTTGTGTTTTGTTTATTTCAAGAAGCTGCTGAGATCCTAAATCCTGGCTACAAACCTCAGGTTATCAGGTTGGGGAAGGTGATGGATGTTACATGGACTGGACTGTAATTATCTGGCAGGATGTTCTTTGCATATCCTATCAAAGTCCTTTGGAATTAACTACATTCCTTAACTGAGTGACTCTGAGCTCCTTTTAGGGGATCTATGAAGTTTCACATTCACAGGGGAGTCCAGTTTGACCTTAGCTAGATTTGTAGCTATTTGGTATTTATATCTCCCAGAGTTTTAGGTTGCACTTGCCATTTTATCTATTTAATATTGGCTGCTGTTGTGTTGTCCTTATATAAAATGTCTAGGAAAGAGTCAATTAACAGTATCAGTAAATTAATAAATAGTGCAATCTTTTTTGTTTAATATTGTTACTAAATTCAAGTCCAGATTTCTTATTTATTAAGTGAACTATCAAATCATACAAGGTAGATTAAAGTCAACCCATTAGCACTAAAACTTTTCACTATAAAAAACAAACCACATACAATATGACATCTTTTGTAGAACCCAGCACACAGCAGATAAACATTGTTGTCAAAATATATAATGCAAATGTAGTTCTTATTAACTCCAGAATAACTAGTGATGAATGCGCAATATATCTCAACATTATGCACATTCAGTATTAAAACATGAGAAAGATCACATAATGTGACATCTTGGGGTGTTGCCTTGCCTACACATGACTTCAATAAAATAATAATGATTAAAATCACATGCTATCTAGGCACTGGTATGGGAGGCATAAAGATTTCATTATAGCAGCTTCTCAAGCGTAAATGCCCAATAACAGACAACTTATGGAAGCATGCCTGGCTTGTATTTAAACATAAAACAATAAGGCATATCTGATAGTAAAATAACATGGCTGTCCTTATAAAATGATTCATTTTAAATATGGGGGATAATTTATTTACAGAAAAACTGAGCATTCCTGCATGTCAAACAAATCATCCCCTACCTTCCAGTAATGTTTTAATATATGTAGCAAAACAATTACTTTCTTAATATGGGAAAAAGAAAACTTTGTTCAACACTTTTCTCATGTAAGAAAACAAATCTAATTGAATTTAACTATTTATTTGTTAAGCACCTTTCATCACTCTTAAGACCTACTCTTTGTCTACAGCATAACAACCCCCACAGAACTAAGTGACACAGTACTGGGTCCAACAGTCCATAAAGCCATTGGTTTATCAGAGGGATAACATTTATGAGCTCAATTGTTGTGATTTTAATAAGTGTTTTACAGCTTTCAGATCTGTAAAATGCATCATACACATTCAATATACCTTTTACTAGTAGTACATTGGAGCAGGTACAGCTCCATATATTATACAGATGATTATGAATGGGTCTCCAGTAATAATCATCTTATTATGTATTTCAGACATGGATACCAATAAGTTAATCATAGCATCCTTATTGAGACTACACAATAGAGGGTTATGACTACATCCTATCATAATTCTTTGTAGTAAATGAAGGCTTATCTGAACCGTGTACTACTAGTTAAAGAAACAAAAGTGAAAGCATAGGTGTGCCAAGTCTTTTACTTGCTTGGAAAGCCAGTAAAAGGACTTAGTAAGTCCTGCCAAACAGACAGCAGCATACCTCTCAACTTCCATGATTAACAATCTTTGACAAATCACAAGATTATGAGGGAGAGAAAGGATCAAAATCCATGATAATTTTTTAAATATTGCTCTAATTCATTTAAAGGATAATGAACATGAGGTTTTGCATCAACATGCATGCTGTGAAGAATAGGGGTTGACTTAATGGTTAAGGAGTTTACCAGAGATGTGCAAAGCACAGGGATTAATTCTCACTTTGTGATTGGGGGTTGGCATAATGCTTAAGGTGTTTACCTTGGGAACACAAGTTAAGGGTTTGATTCTGACCTTTGGGAAGCATAGTTAGGCTTTAAAAAAGGTCCCCTGGGGTTGTTAGCCTAGTAATCAACTATGAACAAGTTTGAAGTTTGAAACTCTAATGTCTGGTATAGCTGACTGACTATAACCTTTAGAGATTTACTACAAAATAAAAAAAACATTATGACAGGCAGGAAGAAATAGGAGGCAAAATCAAGGATATTTTGAATAATCAGGGACCCCTGAGAAGTACAGCTAGCAGAAATTAACTGTTCCTCTAGTAGAAGATAAAATAGTTTTTAAAATCTTTTCAGCACTTTATTCTGCAACACTTTCTGTTCGTACATTTGGCAGAGTTACGTTCCAACAGCTTTTAAAAGCTGCTTTACCTTTTGCTATCATTCTTTGCCCGCTGGCCCTGTCCCCATTAGTCCCCGGAATAAGACCTGATTTTAACAGTGCTTCAGATTTCACTAACAATGTTTTATTAAAGTTTGCAATCCTAACAGTGCTTTAGGTGTCCTTAACAAGATTTTATTAAGCACCCATAAGCAACATTAAGATCATGCCTCATACTAGTTTATCTTTTCTCCAAAAACACTACAAATATTTATGACTGGATCTCACTGATCATAATTCTGATTTTCTCAAGGTCAATTTTTTGATGTGCCTGTCTCAATCACATGACAAATCGTTAGTGATCAGAGACCAGATCACAGTCCTCTTATAGTAAAATTGAGTTCAGAACAGTACAAGAAGGTGCAAACACATCAGTAGCATGGGTATTGTCTAAGATGGTGACAAAGAGTCCATTTATAAAAAAAGTGCTAGCATAAAAAAGTAAAGCAAGTGTGACATACTGGTGAAAGGCAATATATTATTAGCAGTGGCTGTGATTTAACTGGAGTACTCAATTTAAAAATATGTTTGTGAAAATGAGGGCTACGCAGACTGAGGATGACACTGGAAAATAATCATTGGTGTGCATTGATCCAGCAGTGCATACAAAAGTCTGTTTTCAAGTAACTGTTCCAGCTTTATAAAGGAGTTTTAACCTTGCAGCAATACAGAGGAGGGTTAAGCAGGATTAATCCAAGAACAGGGGAAAGACAGAACATCAGTAACAGCTACAATCAAGCTGTGTTATAGCTGCAACATGGGCATGCTCATGTAATCTCAACTGAATTATTAAAATGATAAAACTGAAATTCAAGTGCAAAATCTGTTAACCTCAGGCAGATGACTAAAGATATTTTAGGACCAAAGTATTTCCCTTATGACAGCAATGTCTAAGAAATTATTCAACAACAGTTTTGTGACAGATTTTATGAAGCAAGCCACTGTAACTTGGCTTTGACTTTCTTTCAGGTTCATTCAACAGACTTGACACTTTTAATTATACTAATAGTTAAGGCCTTTGAGAGAGAAAATCCCAAAATAGTATAAAACAGATAAATGGCATATATATATATATATATATATATATATATATATATATATATAGCTATTAAAGCAGAAACACAGATACAGAAGTCTGCATCTCCCCTATGTGGCAAAGACAGCAGACCATATTATCAGTCTATGAATTAGACATATTATAGTTAACAAAAACAGCGGTAGCATTGTTACCTCAGAGCAAGAGGTTCTTCCGTTCGATTCTCGGCTTGGCTTGGGAGTGTCTTCTGTGTGGAGTCTGCATGTCCTCCCCGCGGTTAGATAGCATTCGAAAGACATGCGTGTGTAAATGGGCTTGCTTTCGTTGAAGGTTGGGCGTCGAGCTGGCATCTCAGCGTTTCATAAAAATCTACTGCCAATCATTAGTGGACCAGAGTTCTGCTGTGGCGACCCTTTACCGGGAAAAAGCCGAAAGACAAACAACAACATAGTTAACAAAAAACAATTCTGTATGCTTCAAGTAGGTTAAACATGTCTTTTGTGCTCATGATGTGAATTGACCTAGATCATACTGAGCAGTTTGTTAAATAAAGTGTGGTGAAAAATGGTATCCTCTTCATAGTTAATGCATACACAAAGGGCAACATGTTCATAAACCTGCCAATATATATCTATATGAATATTGATATCACCACCAAGGAAAATGAAATGGTGAATCTAGTTAATAAACAAGGTTGTTGTTATGTCTTTTGGCTTTTCCCAGTTAGGGGTCGCCACTCCCGTCCGCTAATGATTGGCAGTAGATTTTTACGTGCCGAGTTGCCAGCCCTGACACACAACCTTCAACGAAGGTACGCCCATTCACGCATGTCTCCACACAGAAGACACACTAGCTGAGAATCGAACAGGACAACGTCTTACTGTGTGGCGACAACGCTACTGCAGCACCACTACCGCCTAGTTAATAAACAAGGTGTATAGCAATAATATATAACAGACCTTTCACAATATAAGCTCAAGTATATTATTATTATTGCCATCATAATGGTGTGCAATAAAAGGAAACCTAATAGAAGAAAGAGGAAAGGAATGAAAGAAATTGTCGTCTGTCAAATTACTTACATTTTAAGGCTGTTGTACGTTTCATTATTTATGCAATTCATGTTTTTGTGCTAGGAATTTAAAAAGCGGTTTTATTACAGTAGACTAATTATAGCTCATTGTATTAAGAATTAGGTCACTTTTATTTAGGAAAACGTTCCTGAGTAATTATATAACATCACAGGCTGACCTTCTCACCTCTTAGAGAAAAATGTGTAAAAGTATCAGAAACCATAAGCCATAAAGCATTTATTCAGCTCATTACTAGTGATAAAAGGAAGAGAATGTTTAACTACCTTCCAATTAAGAGTTTTTTAATGTTGGGTCTGCATGTGCACTCATGTGCTTTTCACTTTGCTTAGTATTAGTTTAAACTTAATGTTATGGACTTCTTATGTGATATGTAAGAATTACCATCTGTACAGTAACATTCAGAAACACTTAACTGCAGTCAAGAGTTTTCTGCAAGCAGTAAAAGAAATAGTCTAAGCCCCTTGAAAACTTAAGATTTAAGGATTACCCTCTGCCTTGCCAGTTTTTATTTTGAAAATGTCTATACACCAATAGTTTGTTTTAATTACAACAGTATCATTACTCACCCTTTCCAATTTCTACTATTATCTTATGCAGGTATTGCTGATGTCACTTTATTCATACACTTGATAAGCATGTTACTATTCCTGCCAGTTCTTTCATTTTCCGTAATAATTACCTCCATATTATGGAGTTTTCATTATTAGCATCTCTGTTTAATCATTTTGTGTTTATGTGTTATGTAGTCTTACCCTCAGCTTAATTTATAATAGTATATGATATATACATTTTCATTGCATTTTTTTCTCATTGTGACACTCTTGTCTTTTAATCTAGTTATATATTTCACTTTTCTGTTCCTTCTTTTCCTAACTTCTAACCTGGACTGATTTCTAACTGCTGCTTTAAACATCCCTATTTTTACTTTCCATACTAATGCACGTTTTCCTTGCAGCTATCTACGTCACATCACCATTGTATTAAGTCACATTTCCTGTGTCATGACCTGTCCTGGTAGCATTGCACTCCTTCTTCGTAAGCCATAATTTCTTGCCCACTTTCCATCAATAATGTACAGTTTTCTATTAAAGGGATAGTTTTAGGTGATATGTTCAGTGAAGGCATTGCACTTGGAACTAGTTTTCTCTGTTCCTTGTTTTTCCTGCACTTGGAACTAGATTTCTCTTTTCCTTGTTTTTCCTGCACTTGGAACCAGTTTTCTCTTTTCTTTGTTTTCCCTGCACTTGGAACTAGTTTTCTCTTTTCCTTGTTTTTCCTGCACTTGGAACAAGTTTTCTCTTTTCCTTGTTTTCCCTGCACTTGGAACTAGTTTTCTCTTTTCCTTGTTTTTCCTGCACTTGGAACTAGTTTTCTCTTTTCCTTGTTTTTCCTGCACTTGGAACAAGTTTTCCCTTTTCCTTGTTTTCCCTGCACTTGAAACTAGTTTTCTCTTTTCCTTGTTTTTCCTGTATTCCTTTTTCCTTTCCTTCGCCCTAACTTTGCACTCCCTTTCTTGTCTTTCTGTGTCAGTTCTTACAATATTAGTCAGGCTAGCTACATTGTGCCCTTCTTCATATATCTTTTGTTGTCCTCTGCCTGCATTGTAGTTTCCTAAATCTAATGACTCTGCCTCCTTATATTATAATTTTATTCATCCTTTCACTTGGTGCAAAGTTAGCAGGTTTATCCTTATTTCTATATATTAATACACCACGTTTTTTGCAGGTTTATCCTTATTTCTATATATTAATATTCCACGTTCTGATTTCCTATATTTTACAACTCTGCCTGCCATTGCTTAAAATAGAGTACTGTTAAATAAAACTTTGGCATCTAACCTTCTAAGAATTATGATGCATTTTCCTTATTAGCTAGAATTATTTTAAGTTTTGTACCATTTTGTAGTTATTATAGCAATTGCTGTCTGCTTGTTTTTTTTTTTTACCTACGCAGCTATTAAGACTACAGAATCTTTACCCACCAGCAAGAAATTTTAGTTCAGCAAAATCTATTATTACAATAACCCAAAGAACGGCGCTCGCAGCAACTGGATAACCAACACAGACGAAAAACAGCTAACGCCACACGCTATGTAGTCTTGAGAAACCGGTAACTCACTCTCCAAAAATAGTAACCAAGGTACCAATAGTTCACTTCAAAAGAAACGATAGTAGCAGCACTCTGATGGCTAAAATCCACAATTTATTATAGAACACGGCACATACACACAAAACAGTTAGCGCTGTCACCTGTTCACCTGTACACAATGCAGGCTTCATCAGAACTGACTTTCATCTCTGCTTTAGCCCAGTTTAAATTACTTTTTTGGCGCCAAAATCTATTATTACAAAGTCATTAAATGTTCCATGAAGGATTTTTTGTTTCACTAAGACCAGATTATACTCTTTTGTATTATCAACAGCAACAGTTTTGCACCACTTTTGTGTTCGTGCACACTAAATAAGTCTAACTGACACTTCATTTATGTTTTTTTTAGAAATTTCATACTTATGTAGTGATATAGGCAGAAATATTTCACTATGTAGTTCTGCTAAAATAAGTACAAGACAATATAAGACTTCCACAATGTATCCATGACTTCTGGAGTATTGCTAAGTCAACACATAAATTTGTATTATGTTTTATTTTACAGGAATAACTTTTAGCTGGGTGTAAGTAAAGGGTATACTTTGTTTTGTTGAATCTCATTTCAATGAATTTCATTTCACCCCGACCACTTCGCTGAAAACTCAAATTACCGAAAACTCATTTCACTGAATCTCATTTCACTGAACTGCAGTTAGTATATATGGCACTGTGTAGACTACTGTAAGGCAAGTAAAAGGTATATGCCCTTTTTCCCACTGTAGTGCAATCCTGGAGTTAGTATATATAGTTAGGGGGGTGTTGGTGGGTGCAGCCCCACAGTTAGTTTTAGTTCATATTATCTTCTGGAGAGAGGTAGTCACTGGTGTTGTAACTAGGCATGTTTATTGTTTAAAATGCATTATTTTTAAGTTTTTGGTAAAATAGAACATAAAACAAACAAGGCGGGGGGGCTGTGCCCCCGATGGGCAAGAAAGAAACATTTTGGAATGAGTTGGATGAAGTCATGATGACTGTACCCAAGGGTGAGAGAGTGGTCATTGGAGCAGATTTCAATGGGCATGTTCGTGAAGGGAACAGAGGGGATGAGGAAGTGATATGTAGGTATGGTGTTAAACAAAGGAATGCAGAAGGTCAGATGGTAGTGGATTTTGTAAAAAGGATGGACATGGCTGTGGTGAATACATATTTTAAAAAGAGGGAGGAGCATAGGGTGACATACAAGAGTGGAGGAAGATAAACACAGGTGGATTATATCTTATGTAGGAGGGCCAGTTTGAAGGAGATTGGAGACTGTAAAGTGGTGACCCGGGAAAGTGTAGTTAGGCAGCATAGGATGGTGGTTTGTAAGATGACGTTGGTGATCAGGAAGAGGAGGAGTGTGAGGGCAGCGCCAAGGATCAAATGGTGGAAAATGAAAAAGGGTAATTGTGAGGTGGAGTTCAGGGTGGAGTTAAGACAGGCACTGGGTGGCAGTGAAGAGTTACCGAATAGCTGGGTAACTACAGCAGAGCTAGTAAGGGAGATGGCTAGAAGGGTGCTTGGTATGACATCTGGACAGAGGAAGGATGACAAGGAGACATGGTGGTGGAATGAGGAAGTACAGGAGAGTATACAGAGAAAGAGGTTGGCAAAGATGAAGTGGGATTGCCAGAGAGATTAAGAAAGTAGACCGGAGTATAAGGAGATGAGGTGCATGGCAAAGAGAGAGGTGGCAAAGGCTAAGGATAAGGCATATGAAGAGTTGTATGAAAGGTTGGACACTAAGGAGGGAGAAAAGGACCTGTACCGACCGGCTAGACAGAGGGACTGAGTTAGGAAAGATGTGCAGCAGGTAAAGGTGATAAAGGATAATGAGGG